>NC_056743.1:1144548127-1144645627 GCF_019279795.1 Protopterus annectens | reverse complement strand
TTCATTATCCTCAGCCTCACTTGCTTCACATTGCCTACAAATGCTTTGTTACATCTCTGATAGAGCGCTTCCACACATAGGTACCAGTACGCAGTAGCCATGTTGTCTCTGGCTTGCCATTCGTCTGCATGGCGTACTAACATCTAACTAAACCTACATTTTGTATGTATATTATCCATATGTCTTGTGTTGAAGCGCAGCATGTTCCCGTGGCACTGCGCTACGCTTCCACACCAGGGATCGGGGAGGACAACTACTGGTTCATTGATATCCAATGGACAAAGCCGCCACTGGCCTTGGACTTGGACATTGGCATGCTTCTTTGACTGTATTCATACTGTGTTTGCAGCTGTCATTGCTCCATTTAGCAACATGCTAAACGTTAGTCGCATAACATCCAGGTACATTTCTGCACATAACCCTGCTCTTGCACGGACAGCTTACCGTTTCATGTATCGCGTAGTTACATAAGGTTACCACCTGTCCCACTTTGCGAGCGACAGTCCCTCTTTGGGCAGTTGTGTCCTGCAAAATATTGTGAGAAAATGGCAAATGTCCTGGGATTTTAGGATGAAAGTATTTTCTATATTGTATGTAATAGTTGCATAAAACAGTTATTCTGCATCTGAAACACCTACATGTTATACGAAACAGAATAGAGAACAAAAATGCTACAAGAATAAACTTTTATTCAGGCAAACAACTGAAGTTCTGTCCTTTGTACTGGCTGTGGGTATGTTTTGCCCTGCAAAATCTGATGTTTGTAGCACAAATGTCCCACTTTGGCCATTTGGAAAGGTGGCAACCCTATAATTACACCATTTGCATAGCTTACACATACAAATGGGGTATGTTGCAAATCCCAACATTGTCCGTGCGATGTTCGTGTTATGGGTGGTCTTGCACGCCCCTGCAGGTGTTTGCTGAATAGCCTGGCAATCATCTTTCCTTGCTATACTCTCACTCAATCCATAAACTCCAAAGGCGTTGTGTATCATGGCCTAGGGTTTGCTGTGTGCTATGTCTATTTGTGGTGTATGCATGGCTGTGGGTATGTCCCACTGTCATCATTGGTAAAGGTGACACCCTATAGGTACTTCCTGTAGACTGCTGTGTCATTTCACATGTCAGCACATACCTGCGGATGCACTTCCTACTGCAGCGCTTTTCATACCTTCTGCATTATCTTGCGGTCGATAATGCTGTTTCCTCAGACATGTATCTGTTTCTGATCATACCTATCAACCTCCTAGTGCAAAACATCTGTACAAAGCCTAACGTGATGGGGGGACAGATAGGGGATGATTCTACATATTGCCCTTACAAACGTAGATAGTTGGCAGTATTATAGGTTTTGCATTAGTATGCCCTTTCTGAGGGATTTGGGGTCTTAAACACATATGTTTATCATTATTTAATGATGTCAGTTCTCAGGTATTTGGCAGACAGGTACACATACCTTTCAAACTCCGACAGCAGGAAATCTGGAAAAGCCATAACTAAAAGTGGGGCAAAAGCCCAAAAGTAGGGCCAATTTTTAAATATTGCTCTTACAAACTTAAAATGTTGATAGAATAACAGGTCTTGCATTAGTGTGAATTTTCTGAAGGGTATGAAGTCTGAAACTCAAATGTCTCTCATTGTTTTCTAACTTCAGTCTTTAATGATTTGCACTATTTGCCAGAAAACCACAATTTTATGAATAATGTACCAAATATATGAGGCAAAAAGCTGGACATTCTGCAAAAATCTGTACAGCTGAGAGGTATGCAGGTACAGATTGTGAGAGGAGCACACCACACGTATGAGGCATACATCTGCACATTCGTACAGTTACGCAAATACACACAATACATGGTGCCATCACAGGCCAGTTACCATTACATTCCTATTGCTGAACACACCCACACACTGGGTTATATTCCTCACACAGGCCAACAGGTGCTTATCCACACTACTTATTCCATCATGTACCTTATGTGTAGGGCAGTATTTGCGCTTTCCGTCAGTGGCAGAGCTCACATACGAGTACGATACTGGACACTGTATCGGTGACACTGCATGACACCCTCAGGGACACATGCCGTTTAAGTCTATTAACCTTCCACATTGACTTTCACAGACCATACGTTGTAATTCACATTTGTGGACAAACATGCTTATGAGTTGTACATGTTTTGTCATTTGTTCTGATGTCTTTCTTCTCACCTGTCCACCTAGTATCACTAGTTCTGTACATTTCATTAGGGCGGATTACCTTCATACCTCTCACCTGTACACATTATGGGTATATGCCCTGGGGTTTGACCTATGATACTGTTACATATGTCATGATAATGTGCCTTTCTGATAGATTGCTGGCAAACCATGACGGACTGTGCGGTTAGGTAATCATGACTGACATTTCTATTTCATGATTACTAACTCTCATAACATTCATATTCCCGACTACGCAATTATTCTATCAATGATCTGACTTTAATATAGTCCCTATTTGTCTGTCATGTACTATGCCTTAGTCCAGCTGTCTTATTCTGACATTCTGGCAGGTATGGTTACCATCTTGGTCGTACGCGTGTCCATCCATGATAATCGCCTACATGACACTGATATAGGTCCCTACATCTTCTCCCAATGGTTTACACAATATCCAGTGAGTAGGTTGCACCTTTTTGGTGAATATAGGCATGTGCTATACCCACATAGGTATATTGATCACTCCCATGGGGCGTACCTAATAGATCTGTGCCAACCAGCACCTTGGCCCAATTCTGCATACCCACGATTCCCATACCTGACACACCTCCACAGTACCCATTAGACATGTTTAATGTGAGTGATAATATAGTGTGAGGACACTTCCAAGCACTCCCCAATCTGAGAATATCATGTTTAACATGTAGAACTTGCAGGCCCTGTCACACTGGTACTTTCCGGGAAATGGTTTGGAAACCATTGGTGTATTCTCCTTTCATGAATGTCTGTCTGTCTATCCATATTAGGTCACTATTTATGTACATGTGTTATATGTACAGGGACATATGTTTGTTGCGTATATATCTATTCATGTATCGTGTGTGTATAGATATATATATCTGTACATATATGCATATGTATCGTGTGTGTATAGATATATATATATCTGTACACACATTTTACGCCTCTCTGATTTTCACCAACCTCAAGAAAGCTAACCTAAACAAACTAGGTGCTTGTTATAATAAAATTGCCCGCTTTGCCACTGGTAACCCTTACAGAACCCATCACTGTCTAAATTTGAAACTTCTAGGCTGGCTCGAACTTCAAAACTATCTTGTCATCTCACAACTTACCATTGCTCACAAAATACTGTACCAACCTGACAACACCCCTATACTCTCTCAACTTTTAATTCCTTACAACAATCTTAACTCCCTCCATTCTTCTTGTAAACTCCTGACCAGATCAATAAAGTCTAACAACTATGCTGGTGACTCTTTATTCACTAATACTGTTGGTAGAAGATGGAATCTGTTACCTAGTGATATAACACTGATTTCATCATTTCCTCTCTTCAAACAAAAACTCAAGCATTACTTCCAAAATCACTGGCTCTGTTCTTGTAGTACTCCAGACTGACATTCTTCTCCTTCCCTTTTTTAGTTCACCTCTTCTTTTTCTACTCCACCTACTTTTGGCCTGCCTTTTAAGCTTCCTCCTAGGCTATCTCTTGCCCATGCTTGGCTTTATGCTTTACCCCCTTCTCCTTGCTCTTCTCTCTCTTCGCCTTGCCACTTCTTTCTCTCCTTACTCTCTTTTCTCTCTAATGCTTCTTCTCTTCTGCTCTTTTCTCCTAGATTTCTTTATAACTACCTTAACTTTACCTGTCATTCTTTCTGATAATTTGTATCTTTAGCCTTAGCTTATAAGTTGAATGCTCTGTAACTGACTATGTATTTTTCTCGGCTAACTGTAGTTTCTTCTAGCCTGTCCTTTTTTTTTGGTCTGTTTGTATTGTACTTATTTTTCACTAATACGTATTTACCATAATGTGTTGTATTTTTTTTTGTGGAGCTTTTCTCCCTGGGCCTCTACTGAAAATGGAAATGTATCCAGCTAGACTAGCCCGGTCAACAAATGTAAAATGAAAATAAAAATAAAATAAAATATGTCTGTACATTCCTCATCTCGTAATTTGCTTTGGATTATGTCTGTGGATATATGTGTATATATATCTCCATATCATACCTTTCAACTGTACAGATTTCTGCTGCATGTACAGCTGTTTGCCTCTTATCTTTGCTCCATTTTTCATAACCTTGTGTCTATCTGGCAAGTTAGTGGCATATCATTAAAGACTGACGTTGGTAAATAATGACAAACATTTTAGGTTACGACTTCATACCCTTCAGAGAATCCATGCTAGTGACACACCTGTTATTCTATCCACTTTCTATGTTTGTTAGGGCAATATCTGGGGATTGTCCCTATTTGTACCAGTTGTTGTCATGGTTTTGTCCGGTTTCGTACTTTACAGGTTTAACAGGTATGAGCCATGTACATGGAACGTGGGGAAAACACCATTCATTTTCTATTCTGTGAGCGGATTACACACGCGCAGGCGCACTTGCATATCCTTATTGTGGGTTACATATGTTTCATAGATAATTGTGCTTCCGTGAACTTTCATAATTCTGACCGTAACAGTTACATATCTGTATTCCAGTTTACAGACTACTGTGAAACACACGTTCACCTTTACATATTTAAATGTGTGTACTGCATGAATGCTTTAATTACACTTTCAGGTTATATGTGCAGTGGTCGTAGGTCAACTGGGACTGCATTCACGTTAGCCGGATACCGGAACCACTATTCTATTGGTGTTCTCCCTCATTGATATGCATACCCATAGTATTTAGCTACATCAACATATGCCTCACCGCTTCACCTACGACACAGGCATCCATTCTCATGCTGGGAAAAAGGCGGTACTACATATTACACATTCCCTATTGCCTACTGCTGTGGACTCCGGCTGCATTGTTAATCACTCCGAGGGTATGCGGAACACCAAGGCATATAGTCCAGCCACATACAGGTCTTTGATTGTCAGGGTGTTCATGTAGTGATCTGGATTTAGACTTGTCCACCTGGTGAACGGAACTTCCCTGGCCGAGGTCAAATGTCAGACAAAGCATATGGACAGGGCTTATCTCCCTATTTTGAGGTTTTACCTGTGTTTATAGACACAAGTGTTTGGGCACCTGTCATCAGCTAATTCTGTTGGCATTACATATTATGGGTGGGTTTGTTACAGTCCATACTCCCCGGTGAGGGGTGTTCCCATTCACATTTGACCTGTATACAGTCATACGGGGATTGTCATTTTTGGACATGAAGTGACTACAGGTATGCGGTTATACTTTACACAAGTGTGAAGGGCTGTTCCTGTAAATATGTACGGACCATACCTCTTAGAGCACTGAACCTGCACAAAACCTACACGATGGGGGGACAATTAGGGACACATTTTAACAACTGCTCTTACAAGCTTACAACGTTGATAGAATTCTAGGAACGCATGACTTTTCTGCGAGTTGTGGAGTCTTATACTCAGGATATTTCTCATTATTTAGTGATGTCAATCCTCAGCTATTTACCACACTGGTGCAGATTGTCGGAGGCACACACCAACACTATGGGGCGAACCTGTGGTCATTCTTGGGGTTGCCACCTTTTCGACTGCCCAAAGTGGGACATGTTCTGTAGAGATGTCAGATTTTCCAGGACAAAACATACCTACAGCCATGCATAGTACTGAACTTTAACCTTTTTTGTACATATAATAGCTTATTATAGTAACATTTGAATTTCGTATGCTACTTCACATAACATATTGAGGATTCATGTATAAAATAACCATTTTATGCGACTATTAAAGTAAATTAGGGAATAAACTCTCAGGACATTTGCTATGTCTTGATTTTTTTCACAGAACTCAACTGCCTACAGAGGGATTGTTACTCGCAAAGTGGGACAGGTGGTGACCCTACTCATTCTGCGAATATCCGGGCAGTTGAGTGGTATGCCACGGACCTCTGTAATACGCTGTCGTGTTCTGGCATGGCAGTAGCTCAGCATTAAAGACTGCAGTCGGAACGTGCTGACAAGACAGTTGGGTTTCACACTTCATACTCCAGACATTAATGCCAATGTGCAAACTGTTATTCTATCAAATTCTATGTTTCTAAGAGATATGTTTACAGATTGTCTCTGATTTTGGACCTTTGTCTCACTTATATTCATGGCTCTGTCTAGATATCTTGTTCACACAGGTTGACAGGTATGGTCAGTCATGACTGCACACAGTCAGTGTCCCTCACACTTGATCAGGGTTGACCTGTTTACATAGTGTCTTCCTTGCCCTCATGCCGTTTTCCACTTTGCAAATGTGTGCATTATATTCTCCCTCCTATTCGTGTCTGGACACGTGCATCACAGGAAGGTATTTTATCCTGGGTGGTAGGTTATGCATGCCCACTTAGGGCTGGACAGTGTCATGGACCTCCACTGCACATTCTGACTTGTGTCCAGATATCTACTGCATTAGACATCATGTCGTCATAACCATTCTACTATTTACACAGGTTGGTCATCCCGTGAGGGATATCCCAAAAATTTGTCAAAACCGAAACAAGTTAGATAACGAAGATTTTTGTGGCTGCACGAAAACATACAGGGGGTTTTACCTGCAGGGGATACATGGTTTGCAATCCTGACACTGCCTAGGGTGACAATACCTACTACATATGCGTAGGGGTCACTGTGTGTAGCTGTTTCTGCAACAAACCAGTGGACTAAGTATGGCTGGATTTGGTGGACGTTCTGGTATGGTGGCAGGTTTTGTGTTGTGGAGGGTATGCTGGGTAGCCTATTATGCATCCAGGTGTGTTGCATTTGCTATGGCCAGTTCCATCAAGACCCATCTGTGGGTATGTGATGGTGCTGTATGTATACATTTGTCTCGCATATTTCCATATTCATATGTTTGTGGGATTGTGTTCTACACTATGGTCTGTCTGCTTGTCTTACAGCTGTTTCTACATGAGGTTGTGTTTCTTTCCACTTCACCCGCTGCCCCCTCATACACCTCCGGTTCACCTTTTCTGCATACGACACAAGTATCGCCTTTGAGGAATTTACCATTAAACACACACCCCTCACACGCAAATTACTCACACCCCAAAGAGCACTACTTTGGTTGTTGGCCCATGACACGGCCAGAGTTACACATTGACTACCCTACATGTGTCAGGTACCTTTATGGTTGTGTGGACTACCCTGCCATGTTTGCTGTCCACATGCTATACCTCACGCACATAGGTACACGCCCTTACTTCACTTTCATTACTTGGTTGGTGTATCTGGGTACTTCCCATTCGACTGTGTCACATACACATTCAGATTATACAGCTGCCTTCCGGATTTTGCCAGCCTGTTCTACTCATTGGTAGGATGGCACCTTTTCCTATCTCCAAGCTATTCCTTACACATGTCCGACTGTTGTGGACATTGCCTCCCCACAATCAACAGTTGTGTTTCCACCTTTTCAATTGTCCACAGTGTGACATAGGGTTACCACCTGTCCCACTTTGTGAGGGACTGTCCCTCTTTGGGCAGTTGTGTCCTGACATGTAATTGTCAACATGACAAATGTCCTGGGATTTTAGGACAAACATATTTCTTATATTTTATGTGATAGTTGCATTAAACAGTTAATTCTGTATCTAAAATACCTGACTGTTATGAGAAACAGACTAAGCAACTAAAATGCTACAGGAATACGCTTTTCTGTAGGCAAAACGGTTATGTTCTGTCCTTTGTACTGGCCGTGGATATGTATTGGCCTGTACAGTCTGTACAGTCTGTACCATACATGTCCCACTTTGGCCATTTGTAAGGGTGGCAACCCTACTGTGACAGTTGCGGTGAACACAGCATATTTTACAGGCCGACACATACCCACGGTCAGTTCGGCAGATAGAACTTACAATTCTTGCCTATATCTAAGCTTATTCATGTAGCATTTCGGTATCTTATTCTATTTGTTATAACATTTCTGTATTATATGTCCAGTGAAATATGTTTAATGCAACTATTGCATGACATCTATGGAGGAATTATGTCCTATATTCTCTTGACATTTGCCAGTTTTACAAGTTTGTGTCAGGACACATCTGCCCAAAGAGGGACTGTCGCTCGCAAAGTGGGACAGGTGGTAATCTTGGTCAACAGTACGGATCATACTGTTCCTTTCGGCCTACATGTGTCCGTGTTGTTATGGCTCATTTATGCACTCCTTCTGTTTCGTTTACATGCGTATGCTATTTCCTATCACATTTGGTATATGAAATACTGACATACTTTTTGTATGTGACTATTACATGGCTTGTGGGATATGATTCAGACATACGGTCACTACCTATATCTACATTTCTCCTCGTGTATTTTGTTATGGTCACATCTTCACAGCTATGTTCCCTCCCTCAAATTATGGGTCGGCTGGTGACCCTCTCCGTTGGACTGGACGTACCTACTGGTGGCACGCTAACATCTGATACATTTCACTTCCACATGGTATAGCTATCTACACTACGTTGGACTACAGGCACACAGTTTTCCTGTCATTTGTTCATGGGTAGGGACCTGTTATTCCCTACTGTGCATTTGTGTTTGAGTCTTCATTTTCTGTTCGCAGGGACTCTGCTTTGCATACATTTCAGTCTCCACGGACACTGATAGGTACGATTACTATTGCTGGTGGAATATAATATTCAGCAGTTTAGGTTGCTCCTCGGAAGCTGACATTGGCACGCCTCAGTGCGCAACTTCGATACACCCCTTGCACTCGCGCACATTTCCTATGCACGTGGCTGTGGCGGCTGCACGCCTTCATTAATATGCATATGGTGCGACTACTCCACATCTACGCCACACGGCCGGTGCAAGCCTTACGCCGGCCTTGCACCGAGCTTCATGAATCCAGGGGCATATCTTATTAAAATAATCATATTTCCCAAAATATTATACTTAGTACAAAATATTTCATTGCCACCTCCCAAATATATTATTCAAAGATGCAATAAACTAATTTTAAATTTTCTATGGTTTCCAAATAAACACTGTATAGCCTTAAATAAACATTTACCAGATTGGGAAGATGATGGAATTAATTTACCGGATATTGATTTATATATTACCTCATCTGTTATTAAAAACATAACACTATGGTTAAATAATTCATACACACCTATATGGAAACAAGCCCATGAGCAGATTTACATAGAAATCAATTATAATCACATACAAGACAACTTAACAGTAATACCATCACCCCTTATATGGATGTTAAAAGATTATTTTTTAGGGAAATGAATAATGTTAATAAATTGCCATCAAACTATATAAGCTCTACACTTTCAGTGTTCAAAACATATATAAACAAAATACCAAATATTAATTCTTGGATTTTTCTTATTTTCCCTATAGCTTTTGCACCAAATATTCTAGATACATTCCAAATATCTAAAATAAATATACTTAAAGAAGAAACATTACTCTTTTGGCATCAACTTATAGAGAAAGGGAAAATTCTAACAAATGAATGGATAATTTATAATTATAATATGAATAAAGACAACTGGTTGTTTTTACAAAATCTAAGGCATTTTCTTATAAATAAAATAGAACAAATGCAACCTTCAGTTAGACATGAAGCTCCAAAACTCATTGAATACCTTATTCTTATCACAAAACAGCCTTATCAGGGTACAGGTTATTTGTCTAATATCTATAAAATTGTAAAAAAACAAAAAAACTATCATGAAAAACATACTGGGATTATTATACTTTAATAAACAACCATTCTCCAATTGAAGAAGAAAAAAGTAATATTCTAAAATCTTCCAAATTTTCTACATTATCAAAATACTGTCAATTATTCACTTGTAGATATCTACACAGAAGTTTCTATACACCACATAGGTTAGCCATAATGTATTCTATTGAAGATCAATGTTGGAGATGCCATACCAAGATAAAAGCAGAGTGGCTGCATGTTTTTTATTAATGTATATGTCTCAATATGTATTGGAAATCCATTAACTATTTTTTTCAGACTGTTTATAATGATAATTTTCACTTAACAAAGTCTTTAATTTTATTTAACTCACCTATTCCAAACTGTGTACCAAAAAAAGACATTAAAGTCCTATGGTCACTATTGGCAATTTCACGTAAAATCATAACTATACACTGGAAAAATGAGGCTTCTCCTATGTTCAAGGAATTTGAGAATTTAACAACAACAGTTGCTCACATGGAAATATTAACTGAAGAACAGAACTAAAATATCTACTTCATATTATTACTTTTGGATGAAAGTACTGGAAATACTCGAAAAGATCAAAGAAGATATATAATCTTATGTTTCTAACTTTATATAATATAGAATTTCAATGTTATTTCCATAGACACCAATGTAAATAGTTATATAATGGTTTGAAGTTAGTAATGTTTTAGAATTGCAAATATGTTATTTATCTTTATTTCATGTAATGTTTCTTAAGGCATCTTATTTGAAATAATAAAAAATATTTAGTAAAAAAAAATATTTGTATCCCTTAGTATATCTCTTTTCTGCATTTGTAAATGGTCTTGACTTAAAGGCAGAGATAGTTATTTTACCTTTTTCTCTAAAAGATGCCAGGAAATTCCACAATTTGAACTATCTGTGTGCTGAACATTTAAAAAGTTCATCTTGCATCTGTAAGGGCTCTTGACTAAAGGTAGAAAAAACACATTTCCTTTTTTGTGGGAAAGATACCAGAAGATTCTAAAATGTGGACTTTCTGAGCAATTGAAATGAAGAAAGTTCATGGAATTTGGCATTTCAGGCAACAGCGATCATTCACCATAAGTTATATTTTTCTTATATTTGCTATATGTAAAACTGTCATTGTGTATTTGTGAATATTCTACAGATAGACTCTCTTAATTTTTATTTAATATTCATGTACTGAAATTATTATGAAATATCTTCAATGACCAAAAATGTACTTAATGTTGTTCCTTCGGCTTTTCCCAGTTAGGGGTCACCACAGCGGAACTCTAGTCCGCTAATGATTGGCAGTAGATTTTCACAGTGCTGAGGTGCCAGCTGGACGCCCATCCTTTAACGAAGGCACACCCATTCATGCATGTCTTTCGAACACCACTCGACCACAGGGTGCACATGCAGACTCCACACAGGAAGGCACTCCAGCCGAAAATCGAATGGGAGAAGCTCTTGCTGTGAGGCGACAACTCTAATGCTGTAACACTACGGCATACAAAAAATGTACTTAATAATTATGCATATAATTCTTGGAACTTCATCTCATGAAAATGGAACTTCATGGTTCTTATAGGAATAAATGAATGCTCCTTTCCAGGTAATCATTCTATTTATCTGTAAGAACACAAGCCCTATACCATTTCAATTGGCATTCTTTTGCAGCACAAGTCATTGATTTATATCATACCACTTTACTTAAGGTGAACCTTTTATTGGTTTCTTAAACATTTCAAAAATTTTCCTGTCAATAGCTCCCTTCCCAAGATATATTTTACCCTAACTGCTTTCTGAGATGCAGGGTTATGTCAGACATATTAGAACTGGGGTTCAGGAATGTGTAACACCTGTAGAATTCTGTTTGTAGTAGGATTGCTCAGTGCTTTATGCCAGACCAATTAAAAAACAAATGCAGTGCTACAACTATAAGAAAGTTTCAGTCCATAGAACTACACCAGTCGTCTTGGAGAAAGTTGCATGCAAATATGGCAGTCCAGGTGTAGAGCTAATGCTAATTAGCCCTGTGCTGTTTCCCAGAACTTTTTGCTGGGATCAGAATAAACAGACCATTTTCAAGAATAGCTCTGTTTTGCTATTTTGGGTGTAAATTCTAAAAAAAGTCTAAACTATATTTTGATTACATTTATCCACTTATTTAGATGATATGAGTGTGGTTGTTAACAATGCAACAAGTACTGTGAAGCTGTGTGTGAGTGTGTGTGTGTGTGTGTGTGTGTGTGTGTGTGTGTGTGTGTGTGTGTGTGTGTGTGTGTGTGTGTGTGTGTGTGTGTGTGTGTGTGTGTGTGTGTGTGTGTGTGTGTGTGTGTGTGTGTGTGTGTGTATGTGAGCTGATATAATTAGAAAAACCCAAAGATGGATCTACCCATATACCCATGTCCTTAAATGAATTAACAGTTTCATACACTGTGTACTTAATATTCACCCTTCAGTCCATGGCTCTCACATCTCTTATGCTTAGTTTTTTAATGTTTTTATCAGAATATTATTCTCCTTTACCCAAATGGTCAATTTAGTCTAGTTCCTTTGCAGACATGCTCCATGTGTAACACATGTAATCAGTTTACCCGTTTTCAGGTCATCAGCATGCAGACTGTAGAGCACCTCAGATGAAAATGATAGATTTTAAAAATACAACCTAAACTAGTATGGGCCTAGGACAGTGCCCTGTGGAACACCCCGACTGTAACTTAGTCCATTTGCTGAATGATACTTGCCATGCCCTATGTCTAAGCCATGCAGCTATCCATCTTATCAAGATTATATCAGTACTAATTGTTTTAATTTATCGGTCAGTCTTTTGTGCATGACCCTATCAAAGGCTGAAGTTAGGCCTATATAAATTACATCACAACACAACTATTCATTTATAGCTGTTATTGTTAAAGAACAATACATCTATTTATAAAATATTCTTACTGATGTATATTGTTTCAAGTCTCAACTTTTCCAATTCTGACAACAATTTATCCAAAATAGCTTTCTCCATTATTTTTTCCCCAACAAGAAATTAAACATTTGGGTCTGTATGACTCTGGGCTTGTCCTATTCTCCTTTTGCTTAAAGACAGGTTTAACAAGTGCATGTCTCCAACCTTAAGGAATCTCCACATACTTAAATGACCCAGTGAATAACAGATATAATGGTGCTGTAAGTTCATGCTTAAGTGTTCTTACATCCCTTTTACTAATTCTGTCTCCTCTCTATGCTTTGTTTAAGTCCAGTTTGCATAGTTCCTTTTCAGTATAATCCAATTTGATTTCAGTACCTTTGTGGAACGAAACTATTTTGCATAACATTTTGCAAACAAATCTATAAACTGTTGTGTTTGAGAACAAATTTTAGAATTTATACACAGTTTATATATGTCTGTATATTTGTATGTCTTTATTCCCACCATATCTTATCTATTTATAAAACTGTTTCTTTTTTATTAATATCTTTAAATTTTCCTCAAATTGTTGTTGCCCTTGTCTCACACTATCCCCGGGATTCATGAAGCTCGGCACAAGGCTGGCGTCAGGCTTGCGCTGACCGTGCGGCATGTAGATGGCGCAGTAGCACCCTATGCATATTAATGAAGGTGTGTTGCCGCCATAGCCACGTGCATAGGAAATGAGCGCAAGTGCATGAGGCATGTCGAAGTGCCGCACGGAGGCGTGGAAATGTCGGCTGTTGATGTGCCACCTAAAATGCTGAATATTACATTCTACCTGCAATAGTAATCACACCTGTAAATGTCCATGGATACTGAAACGTATGCAAAGCATGCAAGACAGTTCTTGCGAACACAAAATTAAGAAGCAAACACAAATGCACATTAGCGAATAACGAGTCTCCATCCCTCAAACAAATGACATTTAAAACCGTGTGCCCGTATTCTAATGCAATGTAGATAGTTATACCAAGTGGAATTAAACACATCATGTTAGTGCACTGCCAATAACTACGTCTAGCCCAATGGTCAGGGTTACCACCTGTCCCACATTGTGAGGGACAGTACACAGCTGGGCAGTTGTGTCCATACCAAAACCATTCTAAGTGTAAAATATCCTACTACTGTATGACATAATTATGTCCCGCATTGCATGTAATAGTCACATACAATAGTTATTTCTGTATGTAACATACCATGTTACAAGAAATAGAATAAGCAAGTGTATAAAACAGACGGAGCATATAAACTGCTACAACAATAAGCTAACATGTAGGCATAAAACAAAAGTATTATCTGTAGTACTGACCATGGGTATGTGTTGTCCTGTAGAATCTGATTTGTGTCCGGAATATATCCCATGCTGGCAACCCTACCAATGGTCAGAGCATTTGGCCAAAAATCCACCCATATGCGGTCCAAGCCGTTTTTGTCAGGATGTGTAAAATTTGAACGGGTATTACCCAGGTGTACCTACCATGTCATGAAAGATAAGTATTTGTGTGTATCTATGTGCGTGATGTACAGCACGTGGAAGGTGAAAAATGCCAGGGTAGTCCTCACAACCATACAGGTACCTGACATATGTAGTGTATGCAAATGTGTTCCCTTGACCGTGCCATGGGCCATCAACCAAAGAAGGGATGGATGGAGTGTCTGGAATATGTGTGTTGGGGGGATGGGTAATGTTATAATCCACAACGGCGAGACTGTGTTGGATGCACAATAGGTGAATTGGAAGTGTATGAGGGAGCAGCGGGTGAATCAGAAAGAAACACAAAGAACAAGCATACACATCCGCAATACAACCTGACAGGCCATACTGTAGAACACAATCACACAAACATGTGAATATTAAAATGTGCGATACACATGTACAGAAATGTCACCAGCACATACCCACAGAATGGTCTGGATGGAACTGGGCCATCCAAATGCAACACACCTGCATGCATAATTGAATAACCATCATCCCCTCTACAGCACACAACCCACCCCCATTCTTGAACGTCCACCAAATCCAGCCATACTCGGGCTACTAGCTTGGTGCAGCCATATCTACATATACTGACCACTACTCATATGTAGTAGACAGTGTCACCCTAGGCAGTGTCAAGATTGCAAACTATGTAGCCCTTGCTTGTAAAACCCTAACACATTTTCGTAAATCCAAAAGAATGGATGGTTATTGGCTTGTTCAGTTTTTGAATATCCCTCATGGGATAAGTATCCTGTGTAAACATCAGACTTGGTATCAAAACACGATGTCCAGTCCTGTAGTCATCTGGACACAAATTGTATGTGCAGTAGTCGTTTACAAGACTTTTCAGCCTCTAGATGGTCATGCAGAACCTACTACCCAGGATCAAACACCTGCCCGTGATGCACGTCTCCCCACATGAATTATCGAGAGAATATATTGTACACAGTTGCATAGTGGTACTTGGAAATAGGGTGATTAAGGTGCTGATGTAAGCAGGGTACCTCCTGACCCACTTTGTGAGGGACAGTCACTGTTTGGGTAGGTGTGTCCTGACCAAGAATGATACAATGGCAAATGTCCTGTGAGTGTAGAAAATAACTATGTACTATATGTCATGTAACAGTTGCCTAAAACAGTTATTTCTGGATGTAAAATACGTAAATCATACAAGAAACAGAATACGCAACTAAAGTCCTACAGGGATAGGCTCTCATCTAAGAAAATAATGAATGTTCTAAACCCTGTACTGATCATGGGGATGTGTTGGCCTAAACTTGTACTGTATGCTTCACTACCCCTTTTTTTCTCTTTCCTGGCATATTTCAGCCTGTGTTCCTGATACTCCTGCTCTAATCTCCCGAATGTTCCCTTCCGGAAGTCCAAACTAAGGAACCTTCAAACAATGACATTTTAACTGTAAAACTAAAACCCATCCAGCTCCCTGCAAGGCATTGTCAGTGAAAGTATGTGTAGTGCGATATCTATTTCTGCCCGTTTGAAGGAAGTACATACTTTCTTGTAGGTCGTTGTACGCTTCCCTGCCAGGTCAGCGAGCAGCCAAAGCTCTCCCTCTTCTTGTCCACTGAATTATCCTACTCTCTCTATTTTACATATTTTCGCCTCTTCCTGTCCTATACAATAACCTTACCCCCTCTATATTTCTTTACCCCCTCTCTTGCTGTACATACGCTCACTCCTCTTCTCACCTAACAGGATCTTTCCCCAATAGGGCTCTTCGCTGTATTAATCTGACTCCCCACTAGGTGATGCTCTCCCACCATTCTGCTATCTCTAGTTTCTTTCCTACTCCACTCCTTATCTCCTCCATTTACTTCTTACATAACTCGTATTCATCTCAGTTCCACTACTCTCCTTGGATTACCCATTCCACTTCTCCACACTTTCATTACCCATCCCTATCCTACTTAGCCTCTGACCTTCTTCTACTGCTATTCCTCTTTCATTTCTAACCATAACCCTAACTTGTTGTCAGTCTTTCTACTTAACATAGCTGTGCAAACTCACCTTCTAGCGCTCACTCCATTGATTGTTTTCCTCCCTTTTTTCTCTGTCCTTTTGGCTCTTCCCGCTCCGTTCGCCCTGCGGGCTCACTCCGCTTCCCTACCCTGCCCCCAATTCTCACCCACCCCCGGTACCTCTACATTTATTCCCGACTAACCCCTCCCACCCAAACCAATTAACTAATCACTTTCCTCTCCTTATCTCCCCTCCCTTTCCGACTCCTCCCTACACCCCTTAACCCACCTTATCCTCCTTACTCAGTCTCTCTCTCTCCCTGTAAAGACCTACTTCCCCCTCTACTTCCTCTACCTCTTCTCCTCTATTAACCTATAAACTTCCTTATACATCTCTCCCTTCTTTTATTTTCCTCACATTCTCCTAGTATGTCTTCCCATACCATTTATACTATCCTTGTCTCATGCTCCCTTCTTGTGCTACTAATTCCTCTTTATTCTGCTACTTCTTACGATTCCAAAACACTCCTCTGCCTACCTCCTTCTCAAACCATCCCATGCACACACCCAAAACCATTCCTAGCATCCCACTTCCACACAATAACTCCCTCTCTTATTTCTCCTAGCCTACTACACATATTCCTCCCCAAACTCCTCTCCACCTCAACAAATACCTTCACTCCTCAATCACTACTAGCCGCAAACAGCTTCCTTCTCAATAAACCCAAAAAGCTAAAAGTTATTCCCATTAATGATCTAGCCTTATCTGGAGACATCCATCCTAACCCTTGCCCTTGCCTCTCAACAAACTCCTCCCCTTCCCCACTTCATCCATTTCACACATCCACTCTCCCCCCTCCATCTTCTTCTTCTACCTCCTGTCCTAACACCCTTAAGTTCTTCACCATAAATGCCCAAAGCCTCAAAGCCTTAATAACAAAATACACCAAATACAAGCTTGGATTTCCCACAACCAACCTGACATCCTAGCTATCTCAGAAACCTGGCTAAAACCCCATATTGCTGACTCTGAAATCCTGCCACCTGGATTCCAAATCCATAGATGTGACCGCTTAAATAGAAAAGGTGGAGGCTCTGCTCTAATCTACTCCAACCTTCTCTCTCTCATTCCTCTACAAACTCCATTTCCAAAATTCAAAAACACTAAACTAACTGCTTGTCTCCTACAATTAAATAAACATAAAAATATCTGCATTATCTCACTATATATTTCCCCAGGTGACAACATCTCTACCCTTGAAAATATTCTTCACTGGGCCTCAACTAAAATAAATTTTGAAACCTACATTCTAGGCAATGTTAATATTGATTGGAATAAAATCAAGTCACCTTCTCCCTCCTTATTCATTAACTTCTACAATTTCTCCCAAGTAATACAGACAACCACTCGCCCTAAAAAACACCACCCCCCAGGATCAATCATCGACTGGGTCCTGGTCTCCCATCCAAATAAAATAACTCTCTCTGGTACTATCCCAGACACATTCAGCGACCATCTCCCTGCTTTTATACATCGATCAACCAACAATACTAAACACCAACACCACTATATCCACACTCGCAATCTCAGCAACTTCAACTCCTCAAATTTCTCAAACACTTTTAAATATATAAACTGGCAAATCCTTTATACTCTTCCCCTTGACAATGCAGTAAAATATTTTAACTCTATCTTCCTAAAAACACTCAACTCCCAAGCCCCACCAAGAAACAAACAAATCAAGACTAATTCTGCTCCTTGGCTATCCAAAGAAACTAAACAGATCATGCACTCCAGGGACAAGTCCTGGAAGCTTTACCAAAAAAATAAGATGCCTTCTACCTTGATTCAATACACCCAACTCCGCAACCAAGTAAAGAAACTAATCACCTCAGACAAAAAAAATGACTACAATCAACTTCAGTCCAATAATAACAAGAACCCTAAACAATTTTGGAAATCTATTAATTCCCTACTCCATCCAGGATCCAGGAATAATCCCTGCCCTGACCCTAGCTTAACCGACTCAGAACTAAGCTCTCACTTCAACACATTCTTTACAGAATCCATAGCTAATCTAACCAAATCTTTTCCCAACAATAATCCATCCAACTCTCTCTCCTCTACTCCCAGCACCCCTAGTAACAGTACGGTTAATTTCCAACTCAAACCTATACCAACTGCTTTCATAAAAAGACTCCTATCAAAACTAAAGCCTTGCTCAAATACACCTGACAACTTACCCTCCTCCTTCCTCAAAACTGCTGCAGATGGTATTGCTCTCCCGATCAGCATCCGAATTAACAGTCTTTAAAAGAGTCTTATGTTCCCAAACTTTGGTGATCTGCCTTCATTCTACCTCTACACAAAGGAGGCAAAAACTACAATATCTCCAATTTCCACCCAATTGCCTTACGCTCACCTTTATCAAAAATACTTGAAAAATTTGTCCATCACCAATTTATGCCTTTTTTAACTCAGAATCACCTCTTAACTCCCACCCAGCATGGCTTTCGCCCAGGCCACAGCACCACTACCGCCTTACTATCCTTCTTAGACACAGTAAATCGGGCACGCAATTCTGGATTTATAGTATCCACAGTACTGCTAGACCTTTCCAAAGCCTTTGATACCTTCTCCTACAAGCATCTTCTCTTTCATCTCTCCAACCTTCATCACTCCTCTGATACCTTTTCCTGGTTCTCCAGCTACCTATCTGACAGATCTCAAGCTGTCAGATGGAAGAACTCTACCTCTTCTTTCTTGCCAACACCCACTGGTGTTCCCCAGGGGTCCATCTACGGACCCATGCTTTTCAACATTTTCATTAACAACCTTCACTCAATCATCCCTGATACAACAGTTATCCAATATGCAGACGACTCCACCTTAGTCTGTGCCGACTCCAACCTTCCTGAACTACTGACTAAAACCCAAACAGCTTTTTGAACTACCGAAAACTGGATGCACCAAAACCATCTCTCACTCAACTCTAACAAATCTAAAATTCTTATGTTTCCTCCCTCCAAAAACTTCTCCTTCGACAAGAATGCTTTCAAAGTCCTTAACCAAAGCAACAATGCCATAGAAGTGGTCCCTTCTGCAAAACACCTCGGCATTACCATAGATGAACACCTTAAATTTGATATCCACATCCAACAAAACATCAAGAAAACCCATCAAAAGCTAGGCATGATCTATAGAAATAACCGCTTTCTCTCCAACTCCGCAAGGCAAACTATTGCTAATACCTACCTCCTACCTTCTCTGTTATATGGAGCCCCTCTACTAACTATCATATCTTCTTCCAACACCTCTAAACTCAAAACTTGCTATAATAAAATCTCCAGATTCACAACAAAATCCAAAACCGCTACTCACCACTGCCTAACCCTACAATCACTGAACTGGCTGGAACTCCCAAACCTCCTAGACTATTTCCAACTAACCACTGCCCACAAATTAATATTCTATCCAGATAAATGCCCAGCCTTAACAAACATCCTTCCCCCTTACATCCCTACCAGATCTTTGAGATCTGAACACCAAAATGTAATCTCTGTCCACAAACCCAAACACCCTGCAGGCCAACACCTTCTCTCTTTCACTGTTGGCAAAAAATGGAACTCTCTCCCTCCTTCACTCAGGACTACACCTAACTCTGAATCCTTCAAAACCCTACTTTTCTCTTACCTATCCACTAAACGTAAATGCTCCTGCTTTCACCCTACATAACTATCTTAAGAATTTCCCCTTTGAGCTCTTCATTCTCCTGCTTTTCTCTGCACTATTACCTCTTTCTATTATCCTAATTAAACCCAAGCTAATATACTCAGACTAAGCATCCTCGCTCTCTCACTCCTAGTATTGTATATATTGTAAATATCACTTATTGTCCAGTCAATCTAAACCTACTGTCCTAAATGTAAATACCTTACAAACTGTGCTACCTACGTCAAAATCGTATTTCAATGCCAGCTTATTCCCTATTTCTGATTGCACATATGTATTTTCCACTGTATTATGTAACCTTTGTATCCATTTATGTATGTACTTACCACTGCATTATGTAACCTTGTAACCATGTTGCTTATTGGAGCTTTTCTCCCCGGGCCTCCACTGAAAATGGGCACACCACTGGCCCTGTGGACTTCCCCGGTAACCAAACTGAAATAAATAAATAAATAAATAAATAAATAAATAAACAATCTGATGTGTCCAGAATATATCCCATCCTGTACATATGAAAATGTGGCAACCCCACCAATGGTCAGAGCATTCGCACAATAACTGGCCAGCATCTTAATCACCCACAAAACCAGTGACCTTTGGAGGAAAGGTGTTGAATGACACTTGAATGGCCAATGACAATAATTGAGTAATAGATGCATTTAACTGCAGAAAAAAGTATTAATACATATGTCTCTGAATTTGTCAACACTTATCAAGTACTAATATTGTAGAAGTGTCCGTGATTGTCGCTTATTTGTCATTGCCTTGTCCCTGTCACTATTAAAGAGGTCCGTACACATATGTACACCAACCAACTGTCACATTTGTAGACAGTATTATTGCATACCTGTAGTGAAGTCATAATTGATGTCCAGAATAATATTCATCATATATATGAATGAAATAGTCAAATGTGAATGAAAACACCAGTGGAAACACCACCCACCCTGTATTATGTAGTGGAAACACCCCCCACCCTATATTATATAGTGTCAACATAATAATCTGGTCAGAGGTGCCCAAACCCCTGTGTCTGTAAACAAGGGTAGAATGTTAAAATATTTCCATGTGCTAAGTCTGACATTTGAACAGGGTCAGGGAAGTTCTGGTCACCAGTTGGACAAGCCTAAACCCAGATCACGACATGAACACCCTGACAATCAAACACATGTATGTGCCAGGACTATAAGCTTTGGAGTTCTGAATATCCTTGGAGTGAGTAAACAAGCAGCACAGGTCCAGAGCAGTAGGGAATAGGGAATGTCGCATGTGTAGTACTGTGGTTTTCCCAACAGGAGAATGGATGCCTGCTGTGTAAGTGAAGCAGTGAGGCATATGTTAGGGTAGCTACGAACCATGGGTATACATATAAATGAAGGACAACACCAATAGTGTAGTGGTTAGAGCATCCGCCTATTGTAAATGCATTCCTGGTTCAAGTACGACTATAGCACATATCATTTTCTTGTGTAATGAATGCCTCTATGCTGTAAAGCCAACATTTAAACACATAAAGGTGAATGTGTGTTTCACATGGGGCCGTTATCCGGACTCCATCCATCAAAGTGGAACAGTCATAATGAATAAGGCACACCTAAGCACAAAGAAGTGGCAGTAAACATATGTAACTCACAATAAGGATATGCAAGTGCACTTGCGCGGGTGTAAGCAGCTCCCAACATAGCAAATGTATGTTGTTTTGTACAGATGTAACTTATATATGTATATAGAGATATATAGATGTGTGTATAGATATATATCCACAGACATAAAATAAAGAAATGCAAAAAAAAATATATATATATATATATATATATATATATATATATATATATATATATATATATATATATATATATATATATATATATATAAAATGAACGCCATAAGAAGAAAGCATACACAAGGGTTGTGAAGGGAATCTTGAGCAACTAAGTTATTATATAGTGCTTGCAGCGTATGTCAGATAAAGCTGCATGAGTAGAGCACCGCTGTTCACAACAGAGGAAGGGTTGTACCAGTGGCCATAATATCGTTGAACTGCTACGTCAACTTTACACACAGATGGAATGTAGTTCATGTTGTGACCACCTACACTTGTAACCAACAAATGATCATAATCCATAACACCAGGAAATGCATGTATGTGCAAATAATACACGAGGCAGTACAAAATGTGTGTAGGGCCCTTAAAGCTCTGGAGAGGGCAATGTGTAAAGGTGTGTCATGGCTGTGAAATCAGGTGGCTAATGGCTGTAATGTGTGGAAACTCAACACGGGTGGGTGGGAAAAACTATGGCTATGCAATTATGGAAACAGGAGTGCCAGGGTTGGCTGCGTCAGTTCCAATGGAGCGGCCTGTGTAGGTCAGCTAGTATGTAGGTGTGATTCTCAGCTAGAGCGTCTTCTGCGTGGAGACATGTGTGAATGGGTGTACTGTTGTTGAAGGTTGTGCGTCACGGCTGGCAACTAGGCACATAAAAGTCTATCAGCCAATCATTCGCGGACCAGAGTTCCGCTGTGGCGACCCCTAACAGGGAAAAGCCGAAAGACACAACAACATGCAGACATCAATATGTTGACGTACATTCTCTATAACACATGCACTCCATTTATTGACATAAATAATATGAATGTGCACAGAAACAAATACAGTAGCAGGAATACTAGGCTGTGCAGACGAGGAATAGGTAAAATGGCACTGTATCACATCACACTTATCAGCAGTACTCCATACATGAAGAAAGTGCGACATCTGTCCGCTGGATAATGTGCCGTATACCGATTACGAGTTAACCGGAGTGAAGTGTCGGTGTCATAATGACTAAGGCAATAGTATGCTGTTGAAGCAGAGATAAAACACAATATGCATAAGTGTGTTTGTCCGGGAAATGTATTGGTCAACGGACACACAGATGTGTATATATATATATATATATATATATATATATATATATATATATATATATATATATATATATATATATATATATATATATATATATATATATATATATATATATATATATATATATATATATATATATATATATATATACATATATATATATATATATATATATATATATATATATATATATATATATATATATATATACATACATACACACACATATATACATATATATATATATATATATATATATATATATATATATATATATATATATATATATATATATATATATATATACACATACAACATTTATTGATATATACACATATACACACAAAAAAATATATATATATGTCATTGTAGATATACACATGTACATAACTAGTTTACTGTACAGCAGTTATGGGTAACATATGTTCAGACTGGGCTTATGTTACTGGGAGGTCCAATAAACAAATGTTTACCTTCCACACCACCCAGCTAGGCCGGTCAGACATACAGACCCACAATAAAGGTAAATACACCGATGCTTTCCAAACCACCGGCAGGAAAGTACCAGTGTGAGAGATCTGCAAGATCTACACTTTAAACATGGATAACATGGTCCCTTGAGGGACACCAAAAATTCACTCTACATGTGAACCTGTGGTTATCGATGTGAGCAGGATGTAGCTGTACATGGAACAGTTGGGTGTGCAAGTGTAATAACACATGGGTTGACAAAATGTACGACATGTGTCCCGAGACGGGGAGAGTGGGCAGTGTGTAGGGATTTGTTCATACTCCAGCTGCGCTCACAGTAAGTATTTGTCATGAGTGCTGTAGAGGGGTCTCAGGTAGGTGAATCATGCGTATGCAATAAAGGGCATAAGGGTGCAGGTGTTGTTTGGCAGAGATGTAGTAGGCCTAACCAGTGGAAGTAATTAATATTCCTATGTGGGCACTGCTGACGCTCATAGTTCCCAAACATGAAGAGCATATCTACTGGATAGTCTATAAGCCATTTGGGGAACACATAAGGACTTTATCAGTGCCCTGTACCTAGTTATCATGGATGTCCGTGATTACAAATCAGAATATAACAGTCCTAACTAAACCCTTCCAGAAGTAGTGATATTAGGTCAACAGATGGCGGAATACACGTAATGACTGACAACATATATATATATATATATATATATATATATATATACACACACAGAACTATAAATATAATATTATATATAGATATCTATATATATATATATATATATATATATATATATATATATATATATGTTACTGTAGATATACACATGTACATAACTAGGTTACGTTACAGCAATTACGGGTAACATATGTTCAGACCGGGCATATGTTAATGGGAGGTCCAATAAGCAAACATTTACCTCCCACACTGCCCAGCTAGGCTGGGCAGACATACATACATCCAATAAAGATAAATACACCACTGCTTCCCAAACCACCGATAGGAATGCACCAGTGGGAGAGTTCTGCAAATTCTACACTTTAAACATGGATAACGGGGTCCCATGCAAGACACCAAAAATTTGTTATACATGTGAACCTGTAATAATCGACGTGAGCAGGATGTAGCTGTACATTGAACAGTAGGTTGTGCAAGTGTAAAAACACATGGGTTGACAAAACGTACGACATGTGTCCCGAGACGGGGAGAGTGGGCAGTGTGTAGGGGTGTGCTCATACCCCAGCTGTGCTCACAGTAAGTTTAAGTCATGAGTGCTGTAAAGGGGTGTCAGGTAGGGGAATCATGGGTATGTAATAATGGGCCTAAGTGTGCAGGTGTTGGTTGGCAGAGATGTATTAGGCCCGCCCCGTGGAAGTAATTAATATTCCTATGTGGGCATAGCAGACGCCTATACCTCCCAAACCTGAAGAGCACATCTACTGGATAGTCCGTAAACCATTGGGGGAACACATAGGGACTATATCAGTGCCTTGTACCCGATTATCATGGACGTCCTTGATTACAAATTAGAATGTAACACAGTCCTAACTAAACACTTCCAGAACTAGTGATATCAGGTGGACAGGTGGCAGAATACACGTATTGACTAATGACAACATGTTTGAGTCATAAACAGCATGTACCTCGACAAATGTGAATGAATACAAATGACCTGTGACTGTCAATGTGTCAGGTTAATAGAACCAATCATCTAAATGTGTCCCTCAGGGTGTTATGCAGTGTCCCTGATACACTGTTCATTCTCCCCCAGTCGCATGTGAGCTCTGCTAGTGTCAAAAAGCATATATTCTGCTCTCCACATAAGGTAGATGATAGCATAATAGTTTTGGATTACCACCTGTTCACCTTTGTGAGGGACACTCCACTCTGGCCAGTTGTGTTCTGCAAAATGAATGTTACCGCACAAGGCTTGTGTTTCAGGAAAAGAGCTCATATATTCTGTGTAGTGGTGTCATAAAATGATTTTGTTGATTCTGAAACAGGTACATGTTATAGGAAACAGTATTAGCAACTATAATGCTACAAGAATAACCTTAACGTATGCAAACCGGTGAAGTAGTCAGTTTATTACTGGCTGTGGGTATGTGTTGCCTTGCCAAATGTGACAGCTCTACATATAGGTCCTATAGGGCTGCCACCTTTCCAAATGGCCAAAGTGGGACCCGCTCTGTAGAAATGTCAGATGTACCAGGTCAGAACATGCCTACAGCCATGCATAGTACAGACATATACATAGTCACACAAATCAAAGCTTAGTCTAGCAGCAGTCAAGTTGCTTATGCTACTTCACATAACATATTGACGTGTCAGTTATACAATAACCATTACATGCAACTATTACAGACACGTAGAATATAATATTGTCCTCTAATTGGGACATTAGCTATGTATAGAGTATTGTTGCATGACACATATGCCTAATGAGGGACTGTCCCATGCAAAGTGGGAAAGGTGTTATGCCTAGAGTGTGGCCAATCTAAAAGGTGGAAAACCTACAATAGGAATGCGGTAGCATGACCCAGCCAAGAGATTTGTTTCCCAAAAAACATTTACATGTCAGCATTGCAGAGTATCAGTTCCCATGTATCAGTCAGATGGGAGCAGATTGTATGAGGAAGACGCATATAATATGATTATGTCACTGGACAGGCCGCTGAGTCTGTACAGTCGAATGCCTGCCGTCGCCTAATGGTTAGCTATACCCGATACTGTAATCATGTAGTCCGATGTAATAGGCATCACAAGGGATCGCACCCACCCAGCGTGAGTGAAAAATGGATGCACCAATGTTGGTGCACCTGCAAGTGAGTGAGCGAGCGGGTGTATACGTATTTGTCTACCAGTATGCAAGTATTGCACTGTTAAAGAAATGTGGAGTCTAAACAAGTACAAGGAGCTGTAACCAGAGGTCAGCAATGCTTAACAATGCACAAACCCATGCACAACCGCTCCCACCTGCTGGAATGTGCCTTACCCAGTCTGTATCCAAAGGCGTCGTTCTGGCCGAAAACAAAGAACCGTCCTTTGCACGTTTTGGTAGCAATACCCTGCGCACACAGCTCATGTGAATTAAAAATACACCATGGCATATATGCAGACAATAGACAGTACCACACACATACCATACAGCACAGTCATCCAATGGTATAGCAATGTACTGGCAAATATGTCCGGACCACTGGTATTTGCAGACCTGGCCGTTCTGTATTTCAGTGTGTGAGCATGCTGACTATGACTGTTATGCATGTTGTTGACTGACATTACCGTCATACCATCATGTGTTTGAGCATGCCCAGTATGGTCAACTGGATTGCATGTGTCACATGTCCCTATAGTTAGTACTGTGGTGCCGACCCCATGCGTTGTACACCGACAGGTGGCATGCTGTATCTGCAATGTAGCTAACGTTCATGTGGCATTGACTGTTGCTACATTTCTGCACAGCGTGGGGGGACATCCAACTGCATCCACCATCCTACACAGCACTGGGGGTGGTGCACATGACTCTCACATGTGTACGTTAGAAGGGGGGGCACAGCTGACAGTTGTACACATTTGCTACTGCTGTACTGGTATGCCAGGTACTCCATTTCAGTGTGTGGACCTACCTAAATTGTTGGTTGGAGGCATACCAGTGTACGTCAGATCCTAGCTTGAATTACCAGCATAGTTGTTTCAGACGCCCTAGCCTTCATAACCTGCATCTAACTGCCTGACCTGTTGTAGTCTGTGTGTGTGTCTGTGGGGGTTGGGGTCATCCATTGGGCATATCCAGAGGCCATTGTATAGCATTTCTCTGTATTGGTCTACACCTGTCTAGCTGTATGAGACTTGTGTGGGCTGTATGGACAGACATGATGTTCAGCCCATAACTTGCAGTGGGTTAGGACACCCTGTGTACTACTGGCTACTATTGTGACCCCGGTATGTGCTACAGATGTCATGGTGCCACTATGGACGTGTACTGTCTGCTGCCCTAACAGTCGACCACCAAATCCCCTTGTATGCTCACATCCATACCATAGCTACAGGTAAATGCACATTCTAATACAACAGCCAATTGGTAGGTTGATTGACTTACCTTGGGGGTGTTCCAGGCCTGAGGATGGTGCTGGAGGACTGCCTATGTTGGATTCACACACTGCACTTCCTATACATGGCTGACACAGGTAGTGTCATGTTTGGCATCCCTTGTACTGTCTGTGTGAGTCAGAGAAGGTGAAATTCCCTGGGTACCTACTGTGTCAGTGCATATGCCATGTGTTGCCTCTTTGCCAAGGGCAGGTCATACTGTGCATGCCTCCTTTTGCCGACTGGGTCCAGCTCAGGTAGTTCCTCCTCCAAGTAACACTGTGCCTTTACAGGCCTTGGCATTGGTGGGGAGCTGTGTGGCCCTGCCCCATTCTGTTCCTGCTGCAACTGTTACTGCAGGATCAGATTGTGTAGCATAGCACATACCATAACAATTTGGGTGCATGTAACTGGTGAATACTGCAAGGCTCCACCGGATATGTCCAGACACCAGAACCGTGACATCAGCATCCCAAACACACTCTCAATTATATATCTTGCCTATGTGTGTGCCTCAGTATGGTGTAGTTGTTCAAGTGTGTGTGCATTGCTGATGGGTGTCATCAGCCATGACTCCAGTGGTTACCCAGCATTCCTCATTATGTGACTGTAGGGGATGTCCAAATTGACAAAGGTGTGGTACAGCTGCGTCAGATGGCATATATCAGAATCATCATAGCTTCCACTGCAGACAGCACATACATTCAGTTTAATGCCCTGGCCATCGCATACAGCCTAGCTGTTGGAGGGCATGAACCTGCAGTTAATGTAGGCCCTACCCCGCTCACTGAGTGGTGCTTTGATTTGTACATGCATGCAGGCTATAGCACCCAGTAACCCAGGGTATTCTGCCATTTGGTGGGAGAGATGCAAATTGCTGGTCAACAAATCACATGTGTTGAGGACATGTACGTGTTCACTGGCATGTGGTGACATGGCATTTGTGAACTGGTGCAATACTCTGGATGCAGATGCCTGTGAGATCCCCATGATATCCCCAGTTGTGCATTGGGAGATACCTGTGGCTAGTATACCTAGGCCAATACATACCTTGGTATCCACTGGGATTGGTTTCCCTCGGCCTGTTCAATGTGTCAGTTGTGGCTGGCACAGCTCAACAAGCTGCTGTAGGAGGTCTCTGTCCACCCCATAGTGCTCCATTATATCCAGCTCATGTAGTCACTGGTAGGTTACCTGGGTCTGTAAAGTCTTCTGTCAACTCACTAAGGGTTGTTCGGTAGCATCCACATCCTCACCACCCTCAGCCTCTTGCACATGTTGGTCTATGTTGCCTGCTGCAGCCCTTTTCATTTGGCTGGATTGTGTCGAGAAATGTCCCCGCATGTATACACCAGTGGTGTAGAGTGTGGGAGAAACCTGTGTGTATGGTGCTTGGTCACTTTACCGTAGTGTTCTTGGGCAGGCTGGCCATGTAATCTGCTGATTGTGCTAATTATCACCTGTCTGTGCAGCCTGTTCACCTTCACTACTCCACTGCTGCTGTTGTCCCTCCCAATTTCACCAGGCAGGTATAGACACACCCCTAGTTTAGGCATGCTAAGGCAGGGGCAATCCCGAGGCACAGGGCTCCAATGTACATACAGTATGCCTAAAACCCCTCCCATGCCTTCACCTATATTCGCATTCTGCACCCGGCTATCTATACACATATACAATTGGGATCTGCATCACACCCTGGGGATAAATGGGATTCACTATTGTCAACCTCATTTGCATAGTATTGGCTTCTAATGCATAGTTATATGACCCATACTGATCCTCCAAATTAATAACCACTGCTTACTGCTGCTCAGATCCACACACAACTGGGTAAAGGTGCCTTACTATCACTGTATTCAATGTCCCTTGCTCTTCCCAGCAACAAAATAATCGGTCTATACATGACTAGAACACGGGACCCTGCACACCACAGATGATGTGCTTTACCACTAAGCCATGGCAGACATACATACATCCAAGGTGATTGCGTACAGATCATCCAGCACAGACATTCAATAGTGCTAATGTCCACATACATATCTATCTATATATATATATATATATATATATATATATATATATATATATGTATATATTTATATATATATATATATATATATATATATATATATATACATACATACATACAAAGACAGATGAAAAGCCACTGTAGTACTTGTGTCTACCATGGATGGGGGGACACACTGCACATTTACACTGCATAACTACTCCTTGCCTTGCTTGGACACATCCAGAGTCACTACATGGGGGAGTGGGGTGCAACAAGTATGTCACAATTTGAAATGTCTCTGGCTGACTGTGATGGCCCTGACACATTTGTCATACCTCTCAACCTCAGAGCAAGAAATCTTGACAAAGCCATACACAGAAGTGGGGCAAAGGCCCAAAAATAAGGGATATTTTTAAGTTTTGCTCTAATAAACTTAGAAAGATAATAGAACAGGTCTTGCATTAGTATAAATTTTCTGAAGGGTATAAAATCTGAAACTCAAATGCCTGTCATTATTTTCTAACATCAGTCTTTAATGATTTGTCACTAATTTGCCAAAAAACACAATTTTATGAAAAATGGACCAAAAATGTGATTCAAAAATATAAAATAGCCACACAATACAGCTGGGAACCTGTCAAAGAAGGGACACTTTAATATTACCAAAAATAAATTTTCCCTAAGACACCACGAAGGAAACTCGCAATCCACCAGAACTCCGTTTATTGTAAGGACAGTAAAAATAATGCTGGAAATCCAAAATACGTTTTCAATACACAATCTTCATCAGAAAAGACTAAAACACTCAGATTAACATCACTTCTGGTTATATACCCTACCCTGTTAACTATCCACCACCAGTAATGACCAATTAGTGTAAGTAGTGTCAATTAGTAAAAAAACAGTTTGTGATTTGTTCTTTTAACTTGACAAACAATGTTTGTAAAATTTTTCCAAACAGACTTAAAAATGAGTAAGTAAGTATATATATAAAACTAAAATATAAACATACTTTGTTTAAAAAAACATATTTGGTAATGTTAATTACCACATTAAAACCACTCAGTTTTAAAAAAGCCTATTTAACTTGTTTGTTCTAAAATGTGTATGATGTGCAATGCATGGAAAATAGTGACATCTAGTGGCATTATGGTGTGAATACAACAGCATTACAATTTTGCTGATCTGAGTTTTAACACTGGCTTAATAGACAAATAGTCATTCAAACCTGGAAATTTATTACTGTCTAATACTATCTGCCAGTATAACTCTTTGTATTCCAATTTGTCTTCCCATAAACCACCTCGGGACCAAACCACGCCAACCGTGGGTAAATCCAGCATTACCCACACCCAGGCGTGGGTTATTGCTATATTGAACTTTGTAATTACTGACTCATATGTAACACCTTGGTGCTCTCTGAATGCAGAGCTGTGTATTGATAACAAATTACAATACTTACTTTAATTCTGCACCTTCACTCTGTTCTTCTTTTCTTTCTTCTTCTTTCTTCTTTCTTCTTGTTCTTCTGTTCTTCGTTCTAGCACAGGCTGCAGCACAGCTGACAAAATCCACCCAAATAAAAAAAAAGTAAAATCCGAAAAAAAGTTTAAAAAAAGGTCACGAAACTGTCCACAAGTCAAGCCGACAACTGACTGATTGATTCTCGCTCTTTTCCCAGCTCATAATAAAGCCCGGGAAGAGAGCGACAATCAATCAACAGCATTTAGTTCAGCAAGCACGTCATGACGTGCCTGCGGACGTCGCAGTCTGAGCCCCTTCCAATTCTATGTGGTTTGGAACCGCATAGACTTCTGGGCATCACAATGATGCCTTCATTGACTCCACTGGGCTGCAATCAAAAAAAAAAAAAGAAATATGTTTAAAACTGCCGCAGCCTGAGGTGGTTACAGTGCGCATGCGCATACTTCCGAGTCGCGGACTCGAATTTTGTTTTAAACAAAAAAAAGGGTATTTTTTTTTTTACATTTTGATTGTCTCACTTATAATTTAGCTGAGGGGGCTGCAGTCCGGCAGGCCAATGCCACGAGCCGCCCCTGGAGGCAGGTCGCAGTATCTCAGAGATGCACAAAGATACAGCTGCACATACATGTGTATTACATTTAGTACATATGAGCAGTTGACTTTGCAAATCATGACACTGACACGACTGACATGTTTGTGTCACACACATGTAACACCCGTTGGGCATTGGATATTATCACCATATATGTGTGTCACCTCATTACATTGCTCATACTTCATGTGAATGCTGTCTTGATGTGGGCATGTCTGTTTGCCTGTACTGGTGCTCTTACCTATCAGCACATGCCTGGATGTGTCCACATTAATGCTGTTGACCTTGATGCTGTGTATATGTCACATATCAACACATACACTGCCTTAACGGACATGAGCAGTGACAATGCAGACATGCACACGGAAAAATTTACATGCATTTGTTTTGCCATATACATCTACACAGCACTGTACAGCAGTTCAACATCCTGCCACATATAGCCTGTGTTGCACATGTGATACACATGGGACAATGGCTAGCCGGATGGTATTTGCAGGGATGGTTATCAACTATAGCATGTACGGACAAGGTCATGTAGTAGTGTGTATGCCCTGGGCCATTTATGGGCATAGGATGTGAGATTTTCTAGCTGTATCCGACAACCATGTTGCTGCCACCAGGTGAATCAGTGCCACATTACTGATCCAGACAGTTAATGATACATCTACCATGCGGTCATCACACCATGTATGACAGAGATGACATGTGCAGCTTTGCTGGACAGGGTTGCATGGTATGGCAGGAGTATGTAACATGTATGGCACAGGGATCTGTCCAGCATGTGGTGATCCTTGTAGTAGGAAGGTGGCTGTCCATGACGTATGTCTTTCAGATCAGGATATGTAGCATGTCCAACATCACAGTATGCCCTGAGATGTAACTTCCTGGACTACATGTACAGGGACATGCAATAGCTCTCTGATCTTGCAGCCCAGGAAGGTATCGCCCAAGCCCTGAGAAGCATTCTGCATTCGGCCAGACTGATACCACAGTATGACTGAATTATTCACTTCAACAGTTGCCTATGCTTCTGCTGTCATTCCAAAGGTATCCAGTATCTGTCTGCTTTGAATGACATGATCGACAAGACACGATGCTTTGGCACAGATGACCTGCACCTGTCAGACCTGGGATTACGGATAACATCTAAGGGTCTTGCTGCTCCTATACTGCCTGTCTTAGACACATTTCCAATAACATATTCAACACCAGAACAGGAACAGGCAAGCAAAACCTGAGGATAATGTTAGTCAATGCTTGACATCTTCATCTCAAATGCACTCAGGCAAGGCACTCCTTTTAATGGACCACTTTCATGTCCCTGCAGTAACTGGGACCTGCTTTTAGGCTCCAGAGAGCACCCCTGCACTGACAGGCTATTATGTAGACCACACCTTTCAGTCATGTAACCAGGACCGGAACAACCATGGCGGAGGTGTGTCCATATTTCACAAGGATGTACACACCTCCAGGCTGGTTGCTTAGCACAATGCATCAGAGGTAATCCAAGTGCAACTAACTGTGGTCAGAACTGCTATACAAATTGTAGCTTGCTATGGATTCCACACCATACCCCATGGTTAACGGCCCACATTTTTGGTGTACTGGACAGTAGGGTTCAAACAGAAACTACTGATGTGAGACTGACACTACCCCACACTTAACTGGGATACCTACTCATGTACCGACACATTAGGCCAACCCTTTCTGGGATTCATAACCTCCAATCTGCTGGATCAACCTATACACACCACCACCAAGGCCAGCAATATCCTTGACCTGGACAACATGTGTGACTGGTGTTCCACACCTGGGGTTATCACCTCGTTGGTCAGTTCCGAACGTATGCTAATCACCCTTGTGATCCACATCCCGGCACCACACCCTTCACGGAAAACACAGTACAATATTTCTACAAGGCCAACTTCAGGTTTCTTATGACAGCAGTAGTAAACGTCATGACACCCGTGCATATGGACAATATAGTTACAAACGCTGAAACATACACAACTGGATTTCATTAGCACTTACACGACTGAGTGGATCATGCTATCCCAAACAGAGCCATGATGGTACCCACTAGATAACAGTGCCATGGACATAATGTACAACAGAAGGAGGAGACTGTTGCAAAGTAGAGTACAATCCCATGGGTGGGGTAGCTCCCTGGTCAGCCTCAGTAGGAATCTGAGATCCCTTATCACATCCTCCAAAGCTAGCTATGTAAACATTATTGCAACACTTTCCAAGGACTACCGCAAAGCATTATGGAGGTATGTCACTACTATCGATGGCAATACCCACATCTGCTCTGACATACAACAGTTAGGCAGGAACATTACAGAACCGACTGATATTGGCAACATTCTGGCAGTTAAGTTCAATGCTAACTTTACACCCCTCTCACACCCTACAGGGCCCAAATCTATACAGGAACAATGCAGAGTCCCTGCAGTCACAACTACGCAGTTCAAACCTGCACTCTCTAAGGCCTGGAACACAGACTACATGTGACCGTCCAACATCTCAGGCTGCGATTTACATAAACCTCAGAATGACATGGCTCCCCACTTGGCCACCAAATTCACTAATAGCCTTGTATCAGGCACTGTGGCCCCTGAATGGTGCACAGCAACAGTTATCACACTCCACAAAGGTGGCGCCACAATGGACCAGAGGGACGTTTTCCCTATACGCCTGACTCGACTGTTCTGCAAGGCTATGGGGCACATCATCATGGAAGTCATTCACAGAGACATTGGTGGCCTCCAAACCTTTGATACCACCCAGGTTGGATTTGGTAGGGCCAGACCATGGATCCTACACCTGGTGGACTCCTTTGAAACAGTTACCAAGGTAGTAGATGATGGTAAGGAGGTCCACACAGCCTACCTTGTCCTCTCATTGGCTTTCAACACTGTTCCCCATTCTGGTATTGTCAACATACACATCCACTTGCACATCGACCCCTACATCACGAGATGTTATGCAAAGTGGCTCACGGACAGGACCCACAGAGTGAGGGTAGCATACCATAGTTCCTACTGTAAATCAGTTACAGTTGGCGTACCCCAGTCCTCAGTCATAGGGCCCCTTCATGTTTGGTATATGCTTCCCTGAGGTACAGGCTAGCACAGAGGGACTTTCCCTGAATAGGTTTCCAGACAACTGCAAACGAGGAGCCATGATTGATTCACCAGCTGATACAGACACCCTCCATAAGGGTGTCACTGTGATGGATACCTGGTGTCGATAACATGGCCTCAAGCTGCATGTCACAAGGTGCATAGACATCTGCTTTGGATTACACCAATCACCCACTGACTATCACATAGGTGGTAGTCCCCTACATACATGAGACATTATAAGGGATCTTAGTACACACATAGATAGCACCCGCTCCTTTGATAACCATATTGCCAATGTGGCGTGGATATCCTTCTATTTGGCCACCCTGATCTGTAATGGGTTTGTAACCGGAACAAAGGCACCCATTGTGCCTCTATACTCCTGACTTATGAAACATGTTCAAGGGTGCAACACCCCATTTGGGGTGTACCTTACAGAATAGCAACAGCTTTAAATACCACAACATTAACACACCAACAGGATTATTGAACTCTGAAGGATGACGTATGCAGCACAACTACAGAAGCCACAACTGTATCATTTGCATACTGCATAATCAGAGGTGACCTCTGCTGAACATACAAGGCCCATGTCCACAACAATATTGATGGATATGCTCCACATAAGCAACATAAGCAAAAGCCACTGAGAGCAACATGCTCTGGGATATGTACCCAAATGCAACGATGAGTGGGAAGTGCTGGAGGGATACATTCCTGAACCAGACACTCACCATGCTTTGGAACATGATTCCTATGTACATCAGGCAGGGACCCTCACTAGCACTCTTCATGAGATACCTCGATGGGTGGATGGGAGACAGACATGTACGCCAGGGATCACTGCAGTGGCTGTACTGTACATAGATGCAAGGAACAAATGGCTCTGCTGTTCACAGGCACAGGACACTACCCTAGGGAGGTGCCACCAGTGAAAACACTGTAGTTGGGCTTACAAATGGACTTGGCCAGACAGCATAGTACCTAACTATGAACCTGTGAAGCTATTACATGTCCTTTGTGCATGGATAATTGAGTAGCTCTTCCATTTCAATTAGCTATCATGCTGTTATACTGTCTCGTGACTACAAGCCATATGTATCCTGTTATTGTGTATTGTACATGCCAATAGACATACCTTATGTTTGCATAATATAACAGTAATGCTATGTAAAATATCTGACATATCTACCTACAATACTGTACATTACACATTTTTTAAACATTATCCCATAATGCAAAGCATAATTGCATAGCAGGACCACCTTAGGCATGGTATTCTCGTTATATGCCCGTACATATGCCTATTGTTACAGTATATCAACATATACTATCCCCTGTTATGGCATGTACTTGTTGGACAAACCCTACCACTGACGGCAGCTAGAGTTGAATTGTTGTGTTTAAAGCCCTTATGTAGCATCCCTTGTGGTGTATGAAATGTTTACATTGTGGCCCACAGCAATACACACAATTTCTACAAGCATTACTATGCTCAACAAGACATCACTACGCAATACCTTTTCCCACTGTATGCATTGCATACACTTTCATTAATACAGAACAGGCACTACATACACTAGCATACTTAGTGTTCTACATACCTTCTTAGTGGTCCGAGTTTACAAAAATATCTATCTTACTCCTTTCCTGTTTAAACGGTTCTATGGTATAAGCATACAGTTTGAATGTATGGCAAGCCATCCTTTTATACGTAGATACCTGTAACATATGGTATCCTGTCACCAATTGGTGTTCCGGAGTAAATTATTATGTGTACATCAGCTGTGCAGCTACTCCATTAGCCAAATTACACGGCAACAGTGGGCTATAATTGAATACTCCACTTGGGCATTGTCCTTTTGCCCTACCTTCGAGGGAGACGGCCTGGATGTGTTTTGTTGTGATGAATTGCAACTGCTATTTGGAGAGACACAGATATTTTGAATTCATGTCCCCCGTGGATTGTGTGTGACAGCTACAGTATGTAGTTCTACATGTGAGTGTAGCTGTTATCTCAACCATCTGATACGGGACTATTGCGAACAAAACCTGTAACATCGGAGTCTGTTCCATTGTACAACAGCAATGATTTCACATGGTGCCATTACAAGTGTGTCTCTCACAAGGTATGTTAACGCTTCTGCAGATGTTATTGAATGAGTGGATGTTTGTTATGTTATTACAGTCTGTATTGCAACTGTTTCAGGTGTGGGGGAGATGTAGGTGGGTGTACATAGCAGATACAGGTTTGTGGGGACTGCATTTATACATATTCCATGTGTGTGTCGGGGCTCCTTCCCTAATTGAAGACCTATCATTTAGCAGATTAATACTATGGTTATTGCAGGCTTATTCATTAAGCCATTGTTAATTGGTTCCTATATAGCATGCAGGTGATGTTGATACTTCAATCCCTCCGGAAATACATCAATATGTAATTCATTATTACAGAAGCTATCTCGTGTATTTCTGTCACAGATATTTGCACTCATTGCAGTTGTGTTGGTGACTGAACCTCTTTGGGTTGGGTTGCCATCTTTTCAAATGGCCATAGTGGGACATTTGCAGGACACACTTCGGGGTTTAGAGGCCGACACATACCCATGGTCAGTACACAGGATAGAACGTACTTTTTTCCTAAATAAAACCTTATTCTTGTAGCACTTTAGCTGCTTATTATGTTTTTTGTAACATTTACATATTTTAGATACAGGAATAACTATTTAATGCAACTATTACATAATATATGGGACATAATTATGTCCTACAATCTTGGACATTTGCCCTTTTTAATATTTGTTGTCAGGACACAACTGACCAAGAAGGGACTGTCCCTCTCAAAGTGGGACGTGGTAACCGTATGCCTAAGGCCGGCTATGACCACACCTACTATAATAATCTATCTCCGAGTTAGCACTAACAGACACACGATGCAAACACACACACACACACACACACACACATTACAGTCCCACGGAAACATACACTGCACCCTCAACACACACATACACACACTACAACAATCAGAAACACACTTAAACACAGTAACTACCTGGACTGCAGCACCAGCAGCAATAACTAAATGTCCCTAAACATCGTGATAATATTACTCGCGGTTCTAGTGTTCCGGTACTGTGGTCTTTTGGTCTTTAAGCCTCGTGATTATGCGTGTCGGTATGTAAAGCATTCGGTACTTGGCAGTATCCTAGTTATTTGTACCTCCATGGTTGTGTACATGTCGTTAATCTATCAATATATTTGCAGATATATGTAAATCTGTATATATCGACATATATCTCTCTATCACCCTTTCTATCTCTATTTTATATATATATATATATATATATATATATATATATATATATATATATACATATACATATATAAATATAGTGAGAGAGAGAGAGAGAGAGTGAACACACCTTTCATTGGGTACATGGCTGGGTATACTGTTTCCTGAACTCCGCACTTTTGTGTTTTAACCTGTCACAATACACACCTACCATTGGTACATCTCGGGTAGCTTAGTGGTAGGTGATTGTGTACATGGTTGCGTGTTCTAATCCTGGCAGTGGTCGTTTTACCTTTCAGAGCAGGCACTATTAGTACAGGGGTGAATAATGCTGGTTGCACCTGTTCTGGACATCTTTGACCGTGATCTGCGCAATATTCAGCAAAGCTTAGACCTGTTTTGCGCATATCCATGTAGTCATGTTTAAACAATGCTTACCGGCACTTGCCGATGCATAAACCTGCTAACATGTGCTTAAATGTGCTCTAAAGACCTGCATCCAACATCCATTATTCGTGCCATCGGGATTATGTAATGGCCCTTGCAGGACATGGAACCGGGAACATGCATGACACAGTCAGTGGCTTTACCACTTGGGCATCTGGGAATTGTACAAGTGTTATGGTGTTTTGTATGTGGACTGTACTACGGCTGTTCCTCCATACTGCAATCAAATGTGTAATTCGGTTAGTTTATATATGGATGAGACCTATTAATGGTATATCCAAGTGATGTTTAATGGATGTGCCCCAGCATTGGGAATCTATGCCACAGTGAGCCACACACTATAATGTGCTACACCTTGACACAACCATAACTGGATAATGATGGGGTGACAGATACCTGTCATGGGTACCCCCCATGCTTTGGCACTATATCCCTGATTACATTATATGGAGCCCCTCATTAAAACACCAGGGAATCCATGCAGAGTGGGTGGGGAACAGTGGTTACACACATGGATCCCGCAATTGGCTCTGTTCCACAGAGTGACAGTAAGTTAATTGATGGGGTGGCGACAGCAGACACTTATTGCCTTGGCTGATGAATGGCCTCTGACAATCGGGCATGTATTTACCGCTGTACCTAGGAACCTATACATACAGTATCAACATATGCTGTTAGCTTTGTGTACTGTTCAGGAGTTGACTTTCCTTGTTCCAATAGCTGTTGTGTGTGCAATAGTTGAGGGCTGCCTATGTAGGATTCACACAGTAGGCCACCTATACATTACAATTTACAGGTGGTCATGTGTGTGTGCCATCCATTTTACTGTGTGTGAAGGTGGAGAAGTGTGTCAGTCCATAGGGGCCTACACTGTCAGTGTATGTGCTATACGTTCCCTCTTTGCCAAAGTGTGGGTATATTGGGCATGCCTCCTTCTGCCTACTGGGGCTGGCACAGGGTGTTCATGGTCTGAATCCCTCTGTGCCTGTTATGGCCTTGGCAATTGCAGTGGGCTGTGAGGGCCTTCACCATTATGTCCCTGCTGCAACTCTTTCCACAGGATCATATTATGTAGCATGGCACATGCTATAAAGATGTGGGCACACATGCCTGGAGAGTACTCCAAGGCTCCACCAGATATATCCAAGCAACAGAACTGTGATTTCAGCATCCCAAACACACGCTCTATGATGATTCTGGTTTGTGCGTGTGCCTCATTATGGCATTCTTGCTTGGATGTGTGTGCATTTCTGATGGAGTCATCATCCATGGCTCCAGTGCATAGCCAGCATCCCCCACAAGGTGGCCATATGGGATGTCCCCCCTGACAAATACCTGATACAGCTGTGAGGCATGCCAGATGTGGGAGTCATGGTATCTTCCAGGGCTGCCAGCACACACATCCGTAATAATGCCCTGGGCATTGCACATGACCTGGCAGTTGATGGAGTGGTATCCCTTGTGGTTTATGTAGTGCCTACCATGCTCACCGGGTGGTGACTTGATATGTATGTGCATGCAGTCTATTGCACCCAGTACCTCCAGGTAGTGTGCCACATGGTGGAAGAGACGCATATTGCTGGCCAACTCCTCCTGAGTTTGGGGAAGTATATATGCTCATTGGCATGTGGTAACATGGCATCCAGGAACTGGTGGAGTACCCTGGATGCTGATGCCTGTGAGATCCCCATGATATCTCCAGTTAGCCTTTGAAAGGTACCTGTGGCTAGTATTCTCAAGCTTACACATACCTTCATGTCCACTGGGATGGGTTCCCCTCTGTTGTTTCTGGATCTCAGGCATGGTCGGCACAGCTCAACTATTTGCTGTATGATGTCCCTGTCCATCCTGTAATGCTCTACTATCTCTAGATCATGTAGCCCCTGGTAGGTTACCCTTGGTCTGAACACTCTTCTCCTCCTCCGGGGCCTGAGGTGGTTGTCAGCATCATCCTCCACAACACCTTCAGTCTCCAACACATGGTGATGAATCACAGCTATGGCAGCTACCAACAAGTATATTGTAAAAGTTCCCCATCTGTTTACACCAATGGTGCAGTGTTTGGGAATACACAGGTGTATGTGAGGTGCCTTCACATTTCATTGGGAGGATGGCCTAATGGTTAAGGTGTTTGCCTTACAAACACAAGGTGCAGGGTTTGAGTCTCACAAAGGATAATTGGCTAGGCTTAAAATGGCTCGCAAGGGCAGTTAGCTTAGTACTAATCTATGAACCTATGAACCTATACTATTGTGCTTTGAACACTGTTGATGTCATAGGATGTGTATGTACAATCGGAGCTGCAGGGTATCTTATGTGTTTTACCACAGGTACTGCTATTGTGGTGCCATTGGTGTTGAATTACATTTAGCTGCTGTGGATTACCTCTTGCCCTTCCCTTAACATTTCTTAATGATTCCCCTCCTATTGTCTGGCATGCATCCAGCAGCCTGCTTTCTTTTGTACTTTCCCGCACCAGGATTGTCTTGTGAAATGTGTTCTAAAGCCGCTCTACTGCAGGTTTGCTTTGCTCTGCGGTGACAGTTCTCTTTTCTTTGCAATCCGACACCTCCCCTATCCTGTTCTACAGGTTGCTGCTAGCAGCCTTGTTAGCTGTTGTCAATAGTCCAAACGCAAAACTCTACCTCACTCGAACACCAATGCCAAAAAGACACTATTAATGCAACTGTTCTTATAGTTTGAAAATACTGGAAACTTTCCGTAAAAAAATTTTTAATACACTTGAAGTGTGCAACTTTTCATACACTTTTCGTCAGGGCTCCTGCCCCAACTTCATCAGAAACAACAACCCCTTAAAATAATGTGTCTTTATATAGTTAATCTAAACATCATTAAACAATGTAATTAATTAGTGTAATTAACTTCAATAGCCTAAAATACATAAATAAAACTAAATTAATTAATAAAAGTCAATGCGTAATGAGAATCAATACAAAATAAGCAATGCTGTGACACAGCGTGAACCTCCCTACCAATATGTTTTTGTTTTTGTTCAACAAAATTTAAAAACTCAACAAATTACATATGTATATTAAAAATGAGATTATAGGGAAGGGAAGGCCTATCCCAAACCCCCCACCAACCAAGGAATTTTAACAGTTGCACCAAGAGATACAGGTGAGAGACTAGGAGAGAGTGTGGACAGCAACTACACGAGACTATCTGATGATATTACTTCACCAAATGAGGGGGACCCAAGTATCAATAATGGGTTAAGAAGAAGTGAAAGACTTAATCAATCAAATAATACCCGTAATAACCCTAACACTATGAGAAATCAGGAAACTGTTGAAAGTAATACACAAAGTCACCAACAACAAAATTTTCAGAATGGGAACTTTCAACAATCGAAACGGAACAGAGTGGTGAGGAACAAGAGGAAGAAATGGTAACAGTGTTGGATTCATTATCCAACGAATTATGTTGTTATGAAATCTTGACTAATTCTAGCGGTGACTTTAAAATCTATAACTACTCAAATGTTTTTATTTGCCCTGAAATTATTGATTTACTATCCAGAGGGTACACTTTTGTTCCTTCTCGTTCTATTGATTTAGCTGGAACACTATTATATTTGAAACTATTTTGTAGGAAAATCAATCTTACAGCACTTATGGGTAACAACACTAGTGAGAAATCTGAATTATATGTATGCAGTGTGTATAATCCTCAGTTGTACTCCAATTACCCTACTGCAGCATTTCCTTATTGTCTTCCCCTACCCTTCCTGTTTGAGCTATGGTGCGCAGTGCGTGCGTCCACTTAACAGGTTTTAGGCACATTTTCATCCATGTACACATGCGCTTTCAGGCACCATGTGTGCTCTCAGCTAAGCAAAGCTATACCTACATCCACAGCCCTATCCTGTGGCTTTGCATAGCAATGGACAGCCCGGATTTGCATTGCTCTAATGTGCTTACAACTATGGTGGCACACCCCACTGCTGATGTCATGCATTCCTCCAAACCACTCCTCGGTGTTGTAGCGCTGCGCCTTATGGTACATCCTTAGGTTGGCGGGACATTTGTGATTCACTATTACTTGCCTCATTTGCATGGCATTGACTACTAATTCATAGTTACTGCGCTGAACACTGTCACAGACACTTAGCAACCCATGCAGCTTGGTTGTGGTGTACCATGCATACCATTGACTATTATGGTGAAATCATGATTTGTGTTACATTGCAATTTTATAACATTTGTATATATTTTCCTTGTGTTCCCATTTGCACACACATGCCCTGCGGTTGTACTGTGCATTACTGTGGCCATGACATTAAATGTTATTTTTTATGTGTTGTGCATCTTTTCTTATGCCATTGGCTGTATATTTAGCCATTGGCATATGTTAACTTTGTAATACATGAGTCTGGTCCGCTTTAATAGCTCTGATGTTCTGTTTGGCAAACTGTAAACTGTTTTTTTTTGGTTTACATTTCTGTAGGCTTACGCTATGCCTACACCACTTCATGCATCACTATGTACCTTAATTTGCATGCTTCAGTACTGTGCATGGGGTGATTAGCATACCTGAGCCGAGAGCTGTGCAATCTGGAGTACGCTGGTAGTGCTCATGGAATTGGATCATACCTGGATCGCTCGGCGGCCATATTTGGCGTTATACCACCCACGCTATGCCTGCACCTGGCGCAAGCTTCATGAATTTTGGGATATGTTTAATTTGTCTGTCCAGCTTTTTTATTTCAAATTTCAGTTATATTTTGACCTTGTTTCAATTTTATATTTTTTCTCCTGTCTTAATAATGTATCTTGTCATTATGGAAATATATTCTCCTGACCTTTTATTCTTAGATCTTTACTTTCTTTCAGTATTTTCTTTCCACTGAATGTATCACTCTAATTAGTTTTACATAGTGACTGTTTTTCTTTCATGTAGTCTATAATTAATCTTCTGTGCATTGGCTTCGATTTCAGTTTGTCAGAATTACCTAGCAGTAATTTAACCTTTACAACCACATGAACACTGCACATCAACGATGTCAAAACTTGGTGTGAACTACAGTGATTTCCTTGGGAACACAAACAATGTCCAGTATGTTCTGTTCCCTGGTCTGTTCTTTTACAATCTGAAGCAATTGTTGTTCCTAAAAAAGTTCTAAAAATAGTTTCTTTACTAATGCTGTTGAATCAATATTATTGCAGTCTGTTTCTGGTAAAGTTCCTGGCTACTATTTTCTCCTTCCTGTGATTTAATTCCTCTAGCTCATCAGTACTTGACTTTGGAAATCTAAACATTCCAACAATTGCTATCTGTCCCAGGGTCATTCTTTACTGTCATGGTTACACAATCTATAGTATTAGTGTTATCATCAAACTTGTAATAATGACAGGTCTCAAAACAATAATTAATTCACATCATAACATCTCTTCCTGATCTTTTATTAGAATGTCTGTAACAGTAGAAGCATGTATACCCTGGTATAACTGGTTTCCAGTCTTTGTTGTTAAACCATGGTTCATAAATAATACCAACATCAATCCTATGGGAATGCAGCAAATTTGCTGATAAAAGCCTTTACTACTAATTTTTCCAGCACTGACAGCTAGCACAGACACATCAAATGTTACTAACTCTGAACTGTTAAATTTCTGACCTGGCAGAAAAATCGTCTTGTGTCAAATATTGCAATATGTCATCAGCAAAAATGATTTCCCTTGTCATAAAAGGAATTAGGTTTGGATGCTCTACACATTTCTACTTTTTAAAATGGAGCATTTTTGTGGAGGTATTTACCAAAAATCTTTTCATTTAAACAAATCTGACTCTCTTTCATATATGTGATTTGTAAAAATATGTCCTAACACCTATACAAGCTATGCTGTCTAAGAGAGTTGTACATTCCCTACTAAAGTGAGATAGTCCTTAAAGATGAGATAATTTGTACCAACATTAATAAAAACGGTTCCATACTTCCTTACATCAAGACATTCTAAGACCTCCTCACATCCTGTAGTTTTGCTCCTGGAAAGCATAACAATGTTTGGTGCTCATTGTCATCTCTGCTAGTATAAGTATCAGTTGCTCCAATTACTAAAGTATCCTTTGTGGCCATATCCGAAGAATTTCCTACTACCAGTTCAGCAATGTCTGCTCTATCAAGTGTTACAAAGAAATTATCTTCCTCACTAATAGTCTTGTTCATCTCATCATTTTCATTGCTAACTTCATTTGCAAGAATATAATTCTCATTCATTTGTCTTTGGTCTTCCACATATTGGGCAAAATTGTCAGGTTCAGACTTTTTCCTCTTTAATCTTACAGCAGTGATCTTCAATCCTTCCAAGATCAGTTTTGATCTCTTCCTTTTAAACTGACTCTTGTCCTCTTTTTCTACCTTCCCTGTTGAAAGAATGATGCAATTTTCTGTAGCCTGAATGTTTTCTGATTAAGCATTGTTATCATACCATCTGTGATGTTACACAGCAAAATGTTTTCCTTTTCATGATGTATTCTGTATGCATTAGGTATTATTAATCAATTTATTTTTTATCCTAGATATTTGCTGCAAACCTCTTCCTTTTTTGCTTCTTTTACATGTTCTGAATCCTCAGATTGCTGAATAACTGCATCCTGAATTCCAGCATTGTCATATAATGTTTAATAGAGGTTGAATGATCTTTACTGACAATAGACACTTCTTTTCATAAATATATTCTAATTACACTTTACCTAAAATTGTTAATCTCATCAGCCCAGTCATTGATATATTTAATAACAGTTCTCCAAGACGTGTCAATTGCACAAGTGCAATCATCATCAGTAAATCTAGATTTTCTGCTAATAATGGTAAGCAAATCATCTAACTTTTGACAAGAGGAACAGAGATCTCCAATGTCATCAAATGTAACCTTTGTATATCCATATCGTTTAATACACTGTGCAAGATGCTTGTGCTTTAGCAAATAATTAATGGCATATTCATTTAAGGAATCCATTTTCCATTACAAATGATTAAATAATTTTAAAGGAAAATAATCAAGAACAGTTATCGCATAATTCAAAGAAATTAGGACAACTAGTTATCTAAGTCAAATTGTATGAGGAAATTATACAAACAGTATGAGCTAACCTTGTAAAAGGGAAATTAATCTATAAAATCATCATTCTGACCTACAGAAAAAGTTGTGCCAGTCAGACTAAAATGCTGGAAGTCCTTTACACTTTCAATTGCAGTTGCACCTTGTTTTACCAGTGAACTAACAGTTACAGTTGTCTAGCTATAATCTATCCCTTTGTAACATTACACACTGAAAATATGTGTGTGTGTGTGTGTATAAATATATATATATATATATATATATATATATATATATGCATATATATATAAAATGTATGGATCCCTGTCAGTTGATAGTGTCAAAACTTCGAAGACCATATGGCCGAGACCATATGTCCAAAGTTCTGAAACCTCAGAATAAAAATAATAAACACTAGAATAAGATAAAACCACTTGCCTGCACATTTTTGCAGGGAGGCAAGCACTCTGCACCCCTCATACGCCCTGATGCTTAAATATACCAACTCTGAGATCGCACTACAGTAAGGAAAATGTTAAATCCCGAGTTCTGCACTATACAGCAATCTCAGTACAAAGTGTTTGGATTTTCAAAACTTTGGACATATGGACTCAGGCAAATGGTCTTTGAAGTTTTGACACTTGATTTACTGATAGGGATCTATATATATATATATATATATATATATATATATATATATATATATATATATATATATATATATATATATATATATATATATATAAATCACAAACAAACCCTTGATTGTTTCAGATAAGCTGGATTTGTCACTCTTATTTTGTATTTGTCATTATTTTATTTGAAATTACACTGTTTCCATTTTTTTATTAATCGTCTCAGTCTTTTCTGGTGTTTTTTGTGTGTGTGTGTGTGTGTGTGTGTGTGTGTGTGTGTGTGTGTGTGTGTGTGTGCATGTGTGCATATGTGTATGTGCGTGTGTGCATGTGTGCATGTGTGTGCCTTCCTAGCAACAAATAATCAGTTTTGCTCACAGCACATAAGCCTTTAATTATTTGTGAAGCTACTATCTGAAATTCTGGTGTTGACGGCACACCTGAAAGATTTAGTTCTCCCTAATAGCTTACTAAATTAACACATCTCTGACCTTCAAGAATTTCTGGTTTACATCTAATGCTGAACCAAACTTAGCATCTGGCATAGTTGAGTCCAGCTGCTCATCTGTAAACAGTGTATAATGCTTTTTATCCACTTTATTTAGATCTTGTCAAACAATACAAACTTGCTCATAATTCACAACAAGGAACGTCTTAATTCACACATTCTCTTTGCTCTTTCACTGAGCTATTCACTCACTTCATTCCTACTCATGAAAGCTATGAGAACTTCCATGGAGATTGAATTATTAGCCTATCACATGACTTATTTGAAAAAAGTATTCTACTGTTAAATTTCCCATGCCTATAAAGAATCTGCATAGTAATGCAAGACAGTATTGCATAGTGTTCAAGATGGCTCTGTAATCATGCATCTCTTCCAGTATGCATTTATCATTATAAACTGTGAATATATTTCACTATGTCCAATTTGCCAAAACTTAAATAACCCCACATATTAAGTGATGTACCTTCCTGATCTAATGTTACTTCTTGAAAGAGTATTTTATTATGTTTGTTTTAAACTCACTTCAGTAGCTCTTGACCCACTGTAATACCTGGTGTCCTAAATAATATAAAAACATGCACAGTTTTGCTTTCAGTGCCTTTCAGCACAACAGTGGTTAAAAATCTAATAAAATATTACACTTTATACAAGTGCCTCTTTTAATTTAATGTGTCATTTATTTATTCTGATCTTCACTTCACAGTCTGATTATTCAGTTTATTTATTCATTCATTTATTTATTTTATTTAACATTTGTTACCTGGAAAGTCTGAACTGAAAGAGCCAATTTTCAGTGGAGGCCCAGGGAGAAATGCTCCAGATGCATGTATTTGTGAATTGCATTCACTCTTCATTATCTGATTTTGTAGAATCAACTTTAATTTCCATTTTATTTAGACCTAGAAGCAATTGTTTTTCATATTTTGCTACAATAAAATACAAGTTATTTTGCTCACGTTATTGCTTCATTTACAGATTTTTCAGAACTGATTCATTAGCCCACATTTTTCTGTTCATATATTGGGCATTCTTTCTACTTGTGCTCAAAGCCCTAGTAATTACATAATGCACGCCATTTAAAGACCTACATTAAGTTTGCATTCTGCATTAATTTTACAGCATAATTCAATCTAAATCACTTCAAAACTATCATATAATAGTGTAAAATGTTTTCTTAACTTTTAAGTGTATATCATTCTGTTAAAGAACTGTCCATATGCTTGCAGGTTAAGTACATGGTTATGTCATACATGTTTAGATATGGCATTTTAAAAGTCATTCCTCTCTATTGCATTCTAATATTCCTTAATTCTTATTTTAAGCCTTTTGCTAGTTCTTACTACATAGCCAAGTTTGCACAACCACCTGATATATAATTCTTTGGCTGTAGCTGGTAAAACAATCCATCTGCATTATCTATTCACACATATCTGTATGTGAAATATGGGATCTTCTTCTTCTGGCTTTTTCCCAGTTAGGGATCACCACAGTGGATTACCTGTTCGCTCATGACTGGCAGTGGAGTTTTATCGTGTCGAGTTGCCAGCCTGGCACCCAACCTTCCACAGAAGGAACACACATGCACACACTCACACTTAGGACCAATTTAGAATGTCCACTCCACCTACAGCATGTCTTTGGGATGTGGGAGGAAACCAATGCAACCACAGGGAGGATATGCAGACTCCACACAGAAGGCACCCCAGCCAAGGATCGAACCAGAGAACCTCTTGCTGTGAGGTAGCAGTGCTACCCGCTGCACCACCATGGCAATGACTCAAATTACAGTTTAGGTGGATACTATCTCTTGAAAATACCTCCACAGATGTTTTGCTACACATCAGATTGGATGACTTGTAGTAGCATCCACTAAAGTCACTTTTTCTTATGCAGTCACTTTGAAACACATTTAATATGGACAAATGCCTGCTGTTTCTCATTAACATTTGAAATCTACTTTGTACACCAGAATCCTGACTGTTCACATTTTATCAAACATCTGATTCAGGTGATTTTCTTTAGAATTCTAATAAATTTCTACATTTCTCCATTCCTTCAGATCAGGAAGAGATCTACACACTTATTGTAGCATAATTTTCGTCTTGACTGATTCTGTTTTAGTCTGTCCCTTGAACCTGATATTTGCTTTTAGGCATCAGCAAAGAAGTCAGACTCCTGCCTGTTTATCTATGACCTGTAAAACTACGCAGGTGAAAGAGCTATAACTTGTAGTGGAGAATTCCTAAATTCCAATAATGATAAAAATAGATTTGTTTAGCAGTCAGTGTTAAAGCTCTCCAATGTATTTATCAGATTGTTTACTCTCTATACTACTCTCTCATCTCTACTATTAGTTTAAGTATAGTTGAGGCTTGAGATAATGTGCTGGAATTCTCATTACTCTGAACATCTTTTCAATGCAACACTAGTATACGGTGGTCCTAATTTTGAAACAACCATATTTGATATACCCTTTTCCTAGAATATTAAGTTAATTTTTCATACTCCAGCTCACAGTAACAGTTGACTTCACAACTTCTGAAAATATTAAGTACTACTGGACACAAACATATTTCTCTTGATGCACAGTCAAATCTGTTCTGATTTTACTTCATAGTCTACCCACTGATATGTAAAATGCATAGCATATTTTTTAAATGTTGTGCTAAACTTACCTATAGTATAGTTTTTAACTTAATTGTTTATTTAACAGATATGTTTGGACACAATATCATATTTCAAGATTTGTTTAGATTTGACTATGCCCACATAAGATTCTAGAAATCTTGACAACATTTTTCTCCTCATTTGATCTGGTGCATACAGCAGTATGCATTGCACATATCTAATCTTTTATTTAAATTAAAAATAAAGCAATATTTCTTCTACATGTCAGTCTCCTGCAAGGTCAAACATTTAAAGTAACTTCTATAAGCATTTGCATTTCTGGATTACCATCTGCAGATTTCTGAAAAACGTTGACCTTTTCTGTTATGAATAATTGCAATATAATCTAGTTAATGGGCTGGATTCATGAAGGCTTACACAGAGTCTTAGAGTAGAGTAAGACTCTATGCAGCCATCATGTCCAATGAGCGATCCAGGAACAGCCTGTAGGGGCGTGTAAGAGATCTCCTAAAACAGCTCTTACATGGACAGGGCTGGGATATGCAAATTACCTTAACTGCAGGAGAAAGGCATGCAAATGAGGTAGATTTGTGATTCAGGAAACCTGAACCTGTCCGAGTAAGAGCAGTGTTATTTGCAGAAATGTACTCAGTTGACAGCTGAGTACCGTTCTGCAAATAGCAAAATGGAGCCGTGACAGCTCCAAATAAAGGTTGCATCCAGTGCAGGAGGCATGTCAATGGCCAAATATACGACCATGTGAAATGTTTCCTGATGCAATATGAAAATAAAAATATATTTTTTTTTTCGCTGATTTCCGATGTTTAAGCATAGCGCAGCACCACTCAAACGGGCTGCGCTCTAAAACCCAGAATACTAAACATTAAAACCCACAAATGTGGATTTTATTGAAATTGTTAATGTACAATGCAAGGGAATGGCAGGCTGAAGACAACATGGCCACCGAGTAGAGGTTGTCAAGGGGGGAATCTCAGTCTAAGACATGTAACCAAGCATTAGTAGGCAATCCTATGTAAATGAGCGTTAGGATAGTGAATCGCAAGTTTACATAGCAAATGAGCACAGTCAGTGATGTGTAGGAGTAGGATATGGGGAGTAACAGAGTAGAAGATAGGTGACATCATGAGGGGGATATGTATGAAAGAAGTGAAGCTCATTAGAGCAGAGTGGCATGTGTAAGCTGTCATTTACACATCATGGAAAGAGGTGTGTCAACAGGTAGGCTAGGGAAATGCAAGAAATGGAAGGTGTATGCTGTGGATAACAACAAAGTTTCTTGCTGAGCGGGTATGCGTGCATGTAAACCCAAGTAAAACAGAGTGCATGCGTGTAAGCGTGAGTGCACACGTTTAAGCCGGAGTAAGCATATATAAGGCTGTTTAAAGAGTTGTAAGCACATTTGCACTGGTGTGCGTGCGGTTTAGCCCTAATAAGCAGGTTTTAGTCCGTGTAAGCATGTGTGCGTGTGTGTTAGCTGCTGTGCATGTGTTTGCGTGGTGCTCCCCCCTGAGGAAACAGAAAGGAAAAAGGAAGCACAACAAATTGTAAGAAGCTACCAGGGAGTACTAGCAGAGCTAGCAGGTGGAAACAATCAGAATCAGGCAATTACACAGGCAGTACACTAGCCCAGCTCAACCTAGCACTTAAAATTCTGCAAACAATAGTCCATTATGTCTCTCACAACAGGCACTGAAAAAGCTTTACTGAGACAAAGAAATGTTAGGGGCTGCCATTGCTGTTATAAGGTGACATATGCAACATGCTGAGGGTGGTGACAATGGAAATGCTGCTGGACAACCCACAGTGAGGAGACGGAGAAGAGTGTACAGGCCCAGGGTAACCTACCAGAGGCTACATGAGCTGGAGATAGTGGAGCGCTATAGAGAGGACAGAGACCTCCTGCTGCAAATTGTTGAGCTGTGCAGGCCACATCTCACACACAGAACCAACAGAGGGGAACCCATCCCAGTGGAAACCAAGGTATGTGTTGGCCTAAGAATATTAGCAACAGGTACCTTCCAGAGACCAACTGGTGATATGATGGGGATATCACAGGCATCAGCATCCAGGGTACTACACCAGTTCCTGGATGCCATGTCAGCACATGTCAGTGATCATGTATATTTCCCCAATTCCCGTGAGGTATTGGCCAGCAATATATGTTTCTTCCAGCAAATAGTGGAATACCCTGAGGAAGTGGGTGCAATAGACTGCACGCACATATGCATCAAAGCACCAGCCGGAGAGTGGGGTAGGGTCTACTTCAACTGCAAGGGCTTCCCCTCCATCAACTGCCAGGTCGTGTGTGATGCCCAGGGCATAATACTGAATGTGTGTGCAGGCTGCCCTGGAAGATGCCATGATTCCCATATCTGGCATCTGATGCAGCTGTACCAGACATTTGCCAATGGGGACATCCCACATGGTCAACTAGTGGGGGATGCTGGCTATGCACTGGAGCCATGGCTGATGACACTCATCAGAAACAAACAAACACCTGAACAGGACCGCCATAATGAGGCACACGCACAAACACGTAATGTAATAGAGCATGTGTTTGGGCTGCTGAAGTCATGGTACCGGTGCCTGGACACATCTGGTGGAGCCTTGCAGTACTCACCAACTACATGTACCCAAATTGTCATGGTATGTGCTATGCTACATAATATGATCCTGTGAAAACAGCTGCAGCAGGACTAGCATAGGCCTGGTCCAAACAGCCCCCCACCATTGCCAAGGCCATCACAGGCAGAACGTGACTCTGAGGAGGAACAACCTGAGCCTGCCCCAGTAGGCAGAAGGAGGGGTGCCCAGTATGCTTTGGCCTTGGCAAAGAGGCAATGCATAGCACATACACTGGCATAGTAGGAACTCTGGAAATGATACTTCTCTCCGACTTGCACATATAGTAAAAGGCATGCCTAAGTTGACACTACCTGCTTTCAACCATGTACAGGGAGTGTAGTATGTGCATCCGACAGAGGCAGCCCTGCAGCACCACCTAAGGCATGACTGCCATGTGTTAAGCAATATAAAGCAGTGCTAAACAGCATTTACCACCATGTAGTATATGCAAACAAAATCGCACACACCAACTAGCACAACTGTGGTCAATGTTCAGTAATACTGGGCAACGTCCAGCAATGTTGGTGAATATTGAGCAATGTCGGACAAGCCTGGTCTAAGTAGGGCATAGCTGTACAAAAGCCAGCATGCTCATATTTGCTTAACTGGCCCTTAAGTAGTCTGGTCTGCTCAGTATGAAAATATAAAGCAGTGATGGGCCACAAACCCAGTATACTGTGCACTATAGCCAAAGTACTGAACCACTAAACCATGACAGTATTGCAGTGGTCAGCCTGTATGAAGGAATGTTGATAAGTCTATGCGAAGTATTTCATGGAAACACTACAGGCACAACATAATCCTTGTCGAGTTATGACACAAAGGTGAGTCCTGCAGTGAGAACAGAACCTGACTTCCAACACACATAGTATAAATGTTAATATTGGTCATGTTCACACACATCAACAAATGTAGTGGACCTCAGATAGCAACATACTGAAAGGTCACACTGGGCATACTCACACACTTGAATAAATGAGACAAATGTCAGGCAACAAAACACGGAATGGCAGAACTGGGCATGCTCACACACTTAGGCCATGTCTGAGTACAGCAGTGGGCCACACATATCTGGCAGTTGCATGTGTTAACCCAGGAACCTGTCACTATACAGCAATCCGCCCTGTGCACACAGTTATATGACAACAGTCACATCTATAATATAGTGGAACCCTGTCATAATCAAATATGTTCTGCAGATACCAAAGTTGTTCATAGAAACTGGTAAAACAAAGATGATAAAGACCTGCAAACAGTATCAGCAATAAACATTGTGCATCTTGAGCATTAGCATAGGTTCAGAGGTCGATACTAGGCTATCTGCCCTAGGGCATGTACAAGCCTAGCCAGAGTATGTTTGGCATTCGGAACCCTGTCAGATTACTACACTGTGTGTGTGAATAGTAGGTCACACAAAATAGCCCATGCACGTTTAGGTTAGTGTGCCTCTGTCTAGCAGGGACACAGAAGATATCCCAGGGGTAAACATACGATCACCCATACAGTCATCAAGATGTCTCCAGTAGGTGGTCAGTGGGTGGCTCTGCCTATGTGAAACTGGGATTACATTCTGGAGTAAGTGGAGCCTATGGGATAAGAATCTGTCCCTCCACAATGTCCTATTAACATCTGTGCTGCGGTATACGTCCCTAGAGTGTGTAGCTCCAAGGGAGTCGGATATCCTGAGGTGGAGCATGTCCAGTAATTCTGAGTTGGGTATATCTGTAAACAACAGGCACACATCATATCTGAGTAGGTGGTAAGTGACTGAGTAGAGCTGGAGTTACTGCATCTGAACTGTGCAGGGCATCTGTGTGAGTCCCTAGATCTCCTTGGTGAGGAACTTCTGTGGCCAGTACAGTTGCTGCAAGTGTCGGGTAAGGTACACCCCAAATGTGGCATTGTAACCAAGCATGGATGTGATGAGTATAGGGGCACAATGACCTTACTCGATCTAGATGTGAAACCATATGGGATAAGGTGGCCCACATAGAAGGTGTGTCCAACCACTTTGGCAACGTGTATGCCAAAGGCGACAGTACAAGCAAGTCATGTCCCCAAACCCCTAACAACTCCTACAGTATGTAATGGAGTACTACCTATGTGGTAATGTGTGGGCATGTTGTTATTCCCAAAGGGGATGACTATGCAGCTAATGGCATTTAGCTGTAGGCCATGGCTCAGGCACCAGTCATCCATCTCTGTGACACCCTGTTTGAGTATGCATGTGGCAGCTGGAGAGTTGATCATGGCACCCAGTTTGCAGTCAAGTGCAAACATGTTCAGCCATATTCTCCCTGTGGTAGCCTGTACGTCAGACAAATATATATACTGAACAAGAGAGTTCCCAGGACCGATCCATGTGGGATGCCATGTGTAACTGGTGTATAGTCAGACATGGCACCTGCAATTCTGACCATGTGGGTGCTATCCCTGATCCAGGTATGAATCCATCGTGTGAGATATGTGTCCATATCAAAGCTGGTGAGCCTATGCATAATGACCCAGTGGGTTATTGTGTCGAAGGGTTTTGCAAGGTTCAGGTAGGCTGTGTGGACAGCCATCCCTATGTCAATGGACTTGTTAGCCATTTAAAGAATACAAACAGGTTCAAGAGGCAAGATCTGCCCACAACAATGCTGAAATGTGTAGGACACAGTGTCCGTAGGTTCCCGATGTCTATGCGTATGAGTCCCATGACAATACACTCCATAGCTTTGCAGAACAGGCTACTTAGGCTTATTGGGCAATATTGTCTGTGGTCCATTGTGGCACCAACTCTGTGGAGCGGGACCACTGTCGCTGTACGCCATTCCTTGTGTATATATTCTGTGGTAACTCCATTATTGAACAGTGATGTAATGTGAGGGTTACGTCTGTCATGATGCTCGTATAAGATGCAGGCTGGGACACAGTCTGGTCACATTGATACTGTGATGTACGCTTTGGGGAGGGCAGCACTCACCTGTTACTGTGTGATGTCAGGGAGGTTATACTCTGTTGAGATGGATAGTTGCTCCTTAGGGGGGATGGGTGGGAGACAATTGCACTGAACCTGTTTGCCAGGATGTTGGCAATGCCAGTGGGTTCAGGGTAGGTTTAGTCAGTATGCAGTAACTCACAGCATATCAGTGAGTGTCCACCCAAGTTCCTGACATAACTGAAGAAGGCCGTGTGATAGTCCTACATGTCTGTTGCAATTGTCCGGTAGAAATGGCCCTTAGAAAAGTTCATGAGTGATCGTAGCTGTATGCTAGTACAGATCACAGATGCCTTCCCAGTCTGGGATTGTGCTTTATCATGTAGTAGCTTCCTCCTGATGTTGGACAGCTTATTAATGGCTGGGGTCTACCAGACAGGTTCCCTGCCATTGGAGTAGTGAGTCCTGTTGTTATTTGGGATAGCACAATCCATGCAGTCCACTAGGTGTCCATAGAATGTGTATATATAGGATGCAGCAGTGTGAGCCATATTTGCCACTGTCTCAGGGTCTCTGAAGGATACCACCTTGCTGTGGTGAAGTGAGATGTTGGCTCATGAGAAGTTCACCAAGATTACCCAGGATGGGTGTGTGGAGGGTATATGTATGTCCAGTGAGATACATGTATGTTCTGACCTTACCAATGAGGGGTATATCGCTAGTGTGGAACATAGAGTCCCCATGTTGGTGATGATCAGGTCCAATATGTATTCCCCCTTGTGGCTGTGCTGACTGGTTGTGCCATAGCATATGAGTCTACAAATTGTAGCAACTGTTGGGTGAGGGTGTCGGGGCTTGAGTAGTATCCCCAGTCAATATTTGTGTATATGAAGTCACACAATATAATGGTATTTGTGGAGACCTTCATATTCTTCATAGTTCCCATGAAAGCCGAGTGTGGTTCCTGAGTTTGGAAGTGTGTTCTGTAGCAGGCAACAAACTGAAGGGCAGTATTGCACAATGGTGGTTGTATATGTATGGTCTGTGATGCTTTGTGTAGTGCTACTAACCTGGAGGTGTGAGTATCTGTGATGTATATGGATACTCCCCCTAATTGTGTTGTCTGTTCCAAGGCATGTTGTCAGACAGCATGGTATGAAACATAACCTGGTAGTGCTGGTGTGCATAAGTGAGCCTGAACCAGGCGTCTTTCAGTACACAGATATCGCTATCCTCCATACTAAGGACAGTCCTGAGTGGCCGCAATATGAGGCTAACACAACTGTTGTTGAGAAGCATTACCCTTAGTTTCATTTAACCTTTAATGTCTATGGAGGTGGGTTTGTCTTCTGAGCCCTGCTTAAAAAAGGCACTATGGTGGTAGCAAGAGCCTTAGCCAGCATTCCAAAGTCCAAGGGTGACAGGTGCAAGCTGTCCATAGTGAAGTTACGTGGCATGTTGAGCATGTCACCATAGGCTGACAGACACTGTATCCCCTACGAATTAAACAAATTTGTTAGGCAACTGTTAAATGTGATATGTGTGCCCGTATACTGTGACATCATAATTGGTGGGTGTAAGATGCTAGACAAGGTCAGGGTCAAACTGGCCTGGGCTACATGATCAGAGTGTTCCTCCATGTATCATGTCTTGTGGTCCAGGGAGTAACATCTGAGGTTATACACACCAGCATGGACAATGATGGTGCCAGTCCTGTACTTGCTTTGGAGTGATCTGACTGCCTGTGTCATGCAGCAGATCCTGGTACCCAACAGACAGCCCAAAGTGACTATTTCCTTGTTAGGACTGGTGAGTGGTATGTCAGTGTGTCTGACAATAGGTGTCACCTATTACAAGCGTATTAGGTGTGTTTTTTAGCCTGAAGGGCAGTGACTGTGTGGCACACTGACATTGTGAACTATGTGATATGTGGGTATTGTAGTGGGGTAGCAGGTGTGTGTGTGTCTGCTTTGGATGTCTCTGCTGCTTAGGTAGAGTACATTTACAGCATCTGAGTATGTCTATGTGTGATAATGTGGATTGAGTGCTGTTGCTAGAGCATATGTGAGACTGATATGTGGTGTGTGTGGTTACCTTCACCATCTGATAGACTGTGCCAGTCATGGGTCGAGAGAGTTCAGCATCCTGTATGTCTATATAGGTGTATCTCACACATATATCTGAGTTTGTCGGGAGGAGGAGAGGGTTATCTGTGTACATGAGGCAGATGTGACATTGTGTCAATATCACAATATCCACCAGCTGGACTGGAGAGTACACACAAAACCGGCCCCTGGACATGCCAGGATATTATCATGACATACTCTGTAGCCTGATCACAAAGGATCAGTAGGGTGTTAAGCATGTAAAAGAGTATAACAGTGATTAGTGCTCATGTTTGTTGATGTTTTGTAAAGAGTAGCTGAGAAGGAGTCCAGACTGAATCATGACACCTCCTTCAGCTATGTCATAAATAGCAATGTACACCCATATATGTCCTGAGTTAGGGCCAACTGTACCTGAGTGACAATGCTGACATCATGACAGACAGGCCCATATATACATACCCACCTCCCACTGACAATAGTCCATATCATCATACCAGGAGATATCACATGTAGAATGGATGAGCAGCTACCCCCACTGCCAAAAGCATGGCAGCAAGTGGAATACATTGAGTCCCAATATGTGTCATGTGCAAACTGCAGAGCAAACAGATCATGCACCTGAACAGTCAGCTGAGCTTCACCCCTACACAGGATGTGGAACCGTTGAATGTGTCACAGCTACATATGGCACTTCCCACAAGTTTTGGTGCACAACACTCCATGGGAAGTCAAGTCCAGTATGCCTATGAAGTCTGATCTGCAAGGTCATGGAGTCCATCATGGTTGCAGTCATAAACAGAGCTATTGGAAGCTGCCATGCACACAACCCTACCAACTGTGGTATGTTCATGTTTCGGATCATGGTTCCCAAACATGCTAGACTGTTTGCAAGGCAGCCACCTAGGACATACATCAATGAACACATCTACACATGTGTCACATAGACTTTGAATAGCCCTTTATCAACATCCCAGACACATGTAGTATCCACAAAACCAACAAGCTGTGCATAAATATGTGTTGACATATGACGGAATGTCAATGTGTCCACAGATAGATCACACAAGGTAAGGATTCTGAGGTCTTGTTCAAGCTGTTGACACTTGCTGACCCACATGGACCATTCCTGGAATGGCATAAAACAAAGTGTACACACATCCCCATGTCCATTTTGATGATGTCACCATCCTATAAATACAGCAGGAGAAGGGAAACCAGCCAATAAAGTAAATAGCGTGCCATGTTAATGCATTTCTTTCTCTAGTATCATAACATAGTTAGGTAGGGGTTTGAATCCTGCAAACAGTGAGTGTGTGTGTGTGTGTGTGGGGGGGTGTATGTGTGAAGTTTCCTTTGAGAAGGGTCCCCTTTTTGGAGACTGGGACAACTCACTAAAAGAGGTGCATTCCTCTTTGGAAAGTTTGATGATGTCACCATCCTACAAATACAGCAGGAGAAGGGAAAACAGCCAGTAAAGCAAATAGCGCACCGTGTTAATGCGCCACCCTGTAGTATCATAACATAGTTAGGTAGGGGTTTGAATCCTGCAAACAGTGAGTGTGTGTATGTGTGCAGTTTCCTTTGAGAGGTGTTCCCTTTTTGGAGACTGGGAAAACTCACTAAAAAGGTACATTCCTCTTTGGAAAGTCTGATGATGTCACCATCCTACAAATACAGCAGGAGAGAGAAAACTAGCCAATAAAACAAATAGCACGGCGTGTTAATGTGTCTTTTTCTAGTATCATAACATAGTTAGGTAGGGGTTTGAATCCTGTAAACAGTGAGGGCGTGTGTATGTGTGCAGTTTCCTTTGAGAGACTGGGAAAACTCACTAAAAGAGGTACATTCCTCTTTGGAAAGTCTGATGATGTCACCATCCTACAAATACAGCAGGAGAAGGGATACCAACCAGTGAAGCAAATAACATGCCGTGTTAATGAGTCTCCCTGTAGTATCATAACATAGTTAGGTAGGGGTTTAAATCCTGCAAACAGTGAGTGTGTGTGTGTATGGGGGGTGTGTATGTGTGCAGTTTCCTTTGAGAGGTGTTCCCTTTTTGGAGACTGGGAAAACTCATTAAAAGAGGTACATTCCTCTTTGGAAAGACTGATGATGTCACCATCCTACAAATACAGCCGGAGAAGGGAAAAGACCCAGTAAAGCAGATAGCGCTCTGTGTTAATGCATCGCTCTCGAGTATCATAACATAGCTAGGTACGGGTTTGAATCCTGCAAATGCTGACTGTGTGTGTGTCACTGTTGGTCAATGCAGTGTGAGTTTTGCTTTTACTATGGTATGACATAGTATGATTACAACAGTAAGTGCATTGCACACATCAGGTATCTGAGTGGCAAACATATATGTGTACAGTTCCCCTCAATCAGTACATAGGTGTGAAGCCTGCATACTACATGAATACATTTGTTTCCACTGACAGGTTGTGCCGCTGCTTCTTAGATTATAGGTCACATTTGTATGTATGTGACAAGGCCGTCCACTGTCATGTTCTGTGGCTAAGGTCATCTGTGGCACACCCACCCATGACAGTTACTGAGTAGTGTGAGTGAGGGTATATGCCTGGGGTATATGTCAGACATGGTCATACACAACAAAGACTGCCAAGAATGGACAGTCTTTATAGGTGTACGACTGCCTTGTGGATATGCATTCAGGCCTCTAATGTCTTATGTGATACACCTTGGGACTCCACAATACCTATGGATATGTGGATATCAAGAGACACATGACATAACATGAGGCTGTATGTACACATTGGTACCCAACATACATGTTGAGGGCTACCACCTGTGTGGTACTGACAGGATAGTATGTATAATACATAAGGATGACTATGCCATAGTCAGCTTACTGCTATACAGCATGTATCAGACAACAGGTATCTGTCTGTATGATACCCTTGTGTAGGATATGCATCCCATCCAGGGAATGCATTGTAGGCCAATCCATGCATTTCCAGATTTGGATGGATATATCCCTAGTGTGTCTGCATGTACCTAAGGGGGCTATATGCCAAACAGGTGTGGTCAAAAGAATGGGTGGCTGTCATTACCACTGGTTAGTGTTATAGTGTAGCACCAGAAGGATCCAATTGTTACTGGGTTCCCTACTACTGTGTGTCATTTGTCAGGACATCATCCAGTGATTGTTTATAGTCATGCTGTTGAGGTTGTGTATACTACTGGACTGCAAATCATTGACAGATATTAACGGTATCACCCACTGCATAGTGTCAACCCATGTCATACACATGACTACCCATGTTAGTACATAACTGTAGTAGAATGCATACTGGCCATTGAAAGATACTATGAGATGTTAACAATGTGTATGACAGGGTATGCCACACATCCCATGTGTCCACTATGCACGTACATGCAGACAGTGTGCACCCACCATGTTCACAGATGTACACTTGCTAATCTGTACTGCACACATCACACACATACTGTCCACTCACTAACACATGCTGGCAACACATTACACTTCAGCCAAATGTCACATGGGTGGACAATACATACTCAGACCTAACAGTGGTGTAAACAATGCTACATTGACAATCAGAGCTTTGATGCATAATGTCCGCTCAGATATACCTACAAGGATGTCATTACACTTCCTTGTTGACAACTTGCTATTATTGCTACACTGCTATAGTGTCACCCTGTGCATCAGCACCATGTTAGCCTGTCCCTCCGTCAATGATGCAGATGACAGGAGGTGACACAGCTATCATCATATGCACAGGGCGTTATGTTGTTTGCCAGAGCCTGACACTGACCCATCCAATCGACGTGTGTGTGTGTGTGTGTGTGTGTGTGTGTGTGTGTGTGTGTGTGTGAGACAACAGTACAGCATGGACCAATGTTGATGTAATGTGTGTGTGTATGTGTGAGCCCTATTTCTTTGGTTAATGTGTGTGTGTCTGCATGTACACAGCTCCACCATGTGGCTGCCATATATGGCAGTTTGTGGGACAGCCACAGACTGTACTTGCTAGGCTGTACAGATCATTGTCTCCGACCATGGACACAGTACCTGTGCCTGGCAGGGGTGCTACAGACAGTATCGAGTACCAAATAAACACAGCAACATGAAAAGCACATAACCAAGTAACACACCAAACAGCCAGTACTTCTCCAGCAATTCTCCTTTATTGTCAAAGACCTGGTACCTCGGCAATTCGCCTTCAAGGATCACAACTTACTGCTGCACAATGGCAGTTTTATATATGCATTGATTGAACAATCAATTAATTAATTAAATAATTAATTCCAAAAAAAGGAGGGAAGAAGACTTATGTACATATTTAAAGTGATCTCACAATAATTCCTAAATAAATATTCATATAAATAAAATTATACATTTTACATTCATTATATATTACAATTATATATTGTTATTGATAAATTCATATGTAAATATAGATGTTATTTTATTTCCAAATATATTCAATGAAATGAACTAATATAATATATAATTCATCAAATGCCTAGTTCTAAATTTAGACCAAAAGGTTTTAAAGTGTTAAACTTCAAAATCATCCTAGTTTCCAGCTCCAACAATCTATCAGAAATGTTATCACCCCTACAAGAAAAAGGCTTTCCCAAAACACTGAATTTTAAACTTTCTGACTTCCCCTCATGAGCTTCAAAGAAGTGTTTAGCAACTGGACTAGATAAATTCAAGTTCCGAATGTCCCTTAAGTGTTCCAAAATTCTGATTCTAACCATTCTTTTGGTTTGTCCGATATACCATATGTTGTTACAACTACAAGTAAGTGTATATACAACACCAGTAGATTTACAATTAAAATAATGCTTGGGGGTATGGTTAATATTGTTAATAGACCTGACATTTATTATTCTATCACATAAGCTACAAGAGCCACATCTAAATGTTCCCACATTAGTAGTATGAGAGGTTTTATTGATTAAGAGGTTATTATTTAGTATTTCCTTTAAATTCTTTCCCTTTTTATATGAAAAAATTATATGATATGGAAAGAGCTCACCTATAGAGTCATCCTCACTAACCAAGTACCAAAACCTTTTAATTAAGGAAATAAATTTTTCAGAAAAAGCTGTGTACCTGGTCACAAAAAATATCTCTTCCACATCTCTTTCTTTTTTTATTGGATCTAAAACATCCATTTCAGACTTTGTAAATATTCTATTCTTATTCGTAACATTATTCATACTCTTCAAGAGTTGCTTTTTTTCGTACCCTCTTTCAATTAATCTCAAATAAACCTCATTTAACTCATGATCCAACTCAGATTCTATACTAGTATGCTGATATATTCTTTTGAATTCCCCATAAGGCAAAGCTCTCAACAAGTGAGGAGGATGCATGCTGGTAGCATGCAAAAACATATTAACTGACGTACTTTTTCTAAAGGGTCTGAATTCAATAATGTTGTTTCTTTCAAATAAGGTCAAATCCAAGAAGTTAATTTCATTTCTATTCATCTCATATGAAAATGAAAGATTATGTTCATTGTTATTCAAAGATTCAAAAAAATCACAAAATTCTAACACACCCCCTTTACATATGAAAATCAAGTCGTCAATAAAACGTTTATACAAAATTACTTTGTGTTTAAAAAAATCTGTGGGGTAGATAAACTTTTTTTCAAAAGAATCCATATATATCACAGCATATGTGGGAGCATAAGCAGCCCCCATAGCAGTCCCCTTAGTTTGTAGGAAATACTCATTGTTAAACATGAAATAATTGTGAGTTAAACAAAATTCCAATAAAGAAATCAGAAAACTAGTCCTAGGACCTTCACCTAACATATTGTAAATGGCTTCAAGTCCCCACCTAATGTTAATATTTGTATATAAAGACTTAACATCAATGGTCACCCAATAATAATCACTATTCCAAGAAATTTTGGATACTTCATTGATCAAATCTTGAGTGTTACTGATATGAGCACTAACCCTATTAAGATAAGCTTTTAACTGAAAGTCCAAAAAGACATTAACATTCTCCAAAAAAGAGCCTACCCCTGATACTATAGGCCTACCAGGGGGCTCAATTAAGTCTTTGTGGATCTTGGGCAGAGCATATAGTATTGGTGTAATAAGGTCCTTAATATACATTTTTTTAACATCAGTATGCAGGAAAAATCCTAGTCGTTCTCCCCTTTCCAATAAAAATAACAATTCTTCATTGTAAGATTTTAGGGGATCACCATCAAGTTTGTTGTATTCTTCACAATTACAAAGCAATCTGTTAACCATCCTACAATAATCAGGTCTATTCAAAATAACCCAATTACCCCCTTTGTCAGCACATTTGAATATATACTCATTTTTCAATTTTTTAAGATTTTTTTAAGGCCTGCCATTCTTCTTTATTTAAATTAAATTGTTTTTTCTCTTTACAAAATTCCTTAAACGATAACTCTGTCTCTTTAAGAAGTACCTTTTGAAAAATTGAAATAGCTGGTATAAAAATCGCTGGTGTAAACTTACTTCTAACATTTTTAAATTTTGGCATCATTAACTTGCCATATCCTGTCAAGTAGTTAATATTTGAATTAATATTGGTATTAGGACAAGTTAAGCAATCATCACATTCTTCAAAGGAAGAATTAGATTCATCACATTCATAATTATATACAGATAAATTCATTAGACTTTCGTCAAAATCAACTTCATTAAATGATTCATCTTGAATTTCATTAGAATTAGGAACATTTTCATTCACATTCACATTAGTAAACTTTTTAAAATATACTCTCAATAAAAGTTTACGAATAAATGCTTTCACTTCTAAATAAATATCAGCAAACGACGGGAAAATCGTTGGAACAAATTTGCTCCCCTTACACAGAACATTCAACATATCATAGTTTAAACACAAATTAGATAAGTTGACACATTCCAACGAAGGTACATTGTAACAAGTTCTTTTAGAAACTGTTATTCTCAAACCTTCATTTGTAGCGATTTTGCCCCTTTCTGCCGTTTCTTCTGTTTCTTCCCTTGTTGTAGTGGTCATTTTGAAAGTTCACATTATCCGTAGAATTTTAATTAGAAGCTTCATTAGAAGCTTCTGTAACATCCCTGTCAGGAACTCGGTTGGAAACAGCAGTTCTGGCAAAAGAAACATTTTTGGCAACAGTATTCTGTTCTGTTGAAGAAAAAGAAGACGCTGAAAAGTTTCTTCGTTTTGAGCTGCGAGTCCAGCTCCTCCCCCTGGAGCGATTACGTACAGGTTCACGCTGCCAACTAAAAATAACACCTGTTTCGTAATCTTTTAAGTCCCGAACTAATTTGTTACGTTTTCTCTGTACTATGTCAGCCTCCAGCTTATTCATTTTATCATTGATGTTAACCATTTGAGCTCTGTAGTTCACTTCAGCTATGAGTTCATTTTGCAATACTGAAATCTCATTTTTGAGTTTATCATGAGATTTCTTATTGCGTTTGATTAATATGTGGAGCCAACCTATAGTACATGAAAGAGAGGTTTGTTTCCACTCCTCTAGAAGTTCAGACTCATCATCCAAAAATGGTGCGGCTGGTAGCTTATCAATGCGTAACCCTCTAGGGGTAATATTAAGACTTAAATATTTCTCCAACAGCCTCGTATCAAAATAAAGTGCAACTTCCTTAGCCATTAACTTATTTAACTGGGCAAAATGACCATCTGCATCTGTATTCCCCCCCAAGTTCCAGGGATCATTACTAGTGTACCTTTTATCACGCTCCACCACCATATCCAGAAACAGCAGACCATCAAATGCAGGGCTCCGTTCGGAGCTTTCATTACGCGACATGGATGAAAAATTCAATGATCTCAGCACGAGAATATTAGTTCAAATATCAATTCAAAAAATAATACTGGCTGTTTGGTGTGTTACTTAGTATCGAGTACCAACCCTGACTGGGTACTGTCATCAGAGGCAGAGGTATGACGACTGGACCCATGTCCTTGTTGGGACTGGCCAGAGCCACGTGCACATGGTCTACTGGGACAATCAATGGACAGGCCAGCCCGAGAATTTCTGGGGCTGGTACTGCCAATACAGGAGCAGCTGTGAACTGTGGGCCGTCTATGACCATTGCCAGCTATTGCTGTTGCTGGCATGCATCCGCGTTGATGTTGCAACCATCCCGCACTGTCCTGGCTCATGGAAGACATGTTGTGGAGGCTATCTAATGTCTCCCCCCAACGTCTATCAATGACATCGGTGTAAGTCCGAATGGCACCGGCAAGGTCACGGATGCTGTCATTAATAGTGGTGTAATGTGCCCTCTGCGCCTTAACTCCCTGCCTGGTGTACCGTTCCATATGTGCCTGAGCCTGCATTACAGCCCGGAACATACTGGTCATTGTAAGACCTGTGAGGGCATGCCTGCCAGGGGCAATATGACCAGTGGTGCTCCCCAAGAACCCCTGGACCTCCACCTATGTGGTACCATACTAGGTCTACTGCTATGGCTGCTGTGAGGGGATGTAAGTGCCATGGGTACCACACTCTCCTGGTCAATGTCAACTGTATGCTGTCCCTCGGCTATGGCCATTGGTGGTGAGGGATATATTGACAGTATGAGTGTGCGCATAGATGGGGTTGAACGCTGTGTACTGTCAATTGGCGGACCACCGACAGACCCTGTCAAATCTTCCTGTGCCAATACACGTGTCATCATCACCACTATTCATGGCAGTGGCTTCAGGTTGTCTGCTGCTTTCGCCAACGCCTAACTCAGCACCTGTGAGAGGAAGACAGGAAACACACATTACGGTCTGCACATGCACACATGCACACATGCACACATGCACACATGAACACATGTGCACATGCACACATGAACACATGCACATGAACACATGCACACATGAACACATGCACACATGGACACATGGACACATGGACACATGCACACATGAACACATGCACACATGAACACTAAAACACACCTCACTACAGCACATACACACACATACCAGCAATCCAACACATACTCTATAGTGGGTGAAGGTGGGTGTCAGTATCACAAGGTAGACAGTCACCACACATGTGTCAGCATGCAGAATATGTGTTGCACAAGACCATGCAGTGAAAGTGTAGATGCCCCTATTAAATGGCAGTATACATGGCTTTGCTACAACTGTGTAGTTGTTCAGTGATTGGCTACACCCTGGAACACAATGTGTACATGGACACAACATTGCTGTGCAGGTATTATCAGCTCTGCAATGCCCTGTGCACCATAACTCACAAGTATACATGCCATGGATGCATGTGTTATCTGTGTGACACATAGATATCTATGTTTGAGTGCAGTGTCTGTGTCCATAGCAGATAATAGTGGGCACGGGTGTAGCACATGCATGCTATGTACACACACGGGATGTGCAGTGCATGTTGATGTGAAGGAATCCCAATGCTCGACATGGCCAGTATACAGTGGTTATGGTGAGTGTGAGACATATTGAAGATATATGGGTGCCAGACATGGCATGGCATGCTACACAACTGCAACATTAAACACCACACATACCCAATGTGTGTCAAGTATCCTAAACACCCACTAGCATTCCAGGACATCTATATGACACTTTGTCTGGATGGTGACTGCTGTGACTATTGTGTATACTGGCATATGTAAGCACACAGACAACATGCTTTGCATATTGTGTATAGGTGCATATGTTTGCACACACACAACACTGAGGTGCAAAGCAATGACTGCTATGAGTAGTACTGTGGTCACTGTAACTGGATGGGGTGTAGTACCCTGTGCCATCATCAACATGCATCTTGTGGTCACTCACAGCTTCTAATGTGTGCAAGACCACTGCCTAGCATGCTGTACCTGAACTGCAGTGCCGTGGCTACGTTCACAATTACACAGCCACCTTGTACATGGGTTTGTGAGGTGCCCAATAGGGAGCATTGCCTAACATGACTGTGTTATGTGTTGCAGAGTGTTGCACAGCCCCATGATAGGCCTCTACCCCTGAGGTACATCATGTGTGTATGCATGACATGTGGGATACTGAAGTATGACCTTACAGCGTGTGTGTGGTAATGCCAAGTGTAGCATGTTTTTGTGTACTGCGTATGATAAACGTGTTCTGTTGTGTACAGCTGTAGCAACTATGCATATCCAATGTGCAGTACAGTGTTACCACAATTGTGTCTGCTGCACTGTGCATTGCATGTGATTGAGGCAGCTACTGACTTTACTGAGATGATTGATGTCTCACAGCAAACATGCACAGCATGCATTATGCGTAGGTGTGTTACATGTACATGGCCTACACCTCACCTATGACATGCACATTTCATTGCCAATATTAAAGTGTTAACACACTCACCAGCATGTATTGTCTGCCCTGCTGTCACACCAGAGGGACCTAGAAGAATATGACACAGTTTGTCAGTGGCCACAACTGTGGCATTGCTACTGTGAGTGTGCTAAATGACAGTGGAACAACAATCAACAGTCACAGGTGTATGGCTACTATTCCAAATATCAGTATTGCACATGTTAGGCAGCATAACTGCTAAACACACAGTACACATCTTACATATGCATATTCTAACAATACAGGTAACGGTAGTCTACAGCTAGGGTGTATTACCTGCACGCTCCATGTCATCCTGCTGGGTGGTTCCAGCCTCCATGATGACACATGTGTGATGCTGTTGCTGCTGTAGGCCAGGAGTCACCATGCTTAGGAGCAGCTCCTCTCTAGTGAGGGGGGTATATAGCCACCCCACCACCTGTGGCAATCTGTTGCCTATGGATATCAGACACACGCCGCCGGACATGTCTAATTAAATCACTGCAGTGATGGCGTACCTGCTCATATGTCCGGTTATGCATGCCTATGTCATTTACCCAGCAAACAAGGTCTTACTACAGTGCAGTACGGTCATGCTGGTGCTGGCTGGCCCTGGAAAAAAGCAGGTTATAGTGCTGCACCAGGCTGTTCAGAATTTCCTGCTCCTCCACAGCTGAATATGATGGATTACGTCGATGAGCCATAACCCTGGAAGACAATTAAACAATATGTGTGAGCATGTCATGTGGCACACTTAACATTATGAAGTACAGATATCACTTAACTGCCATATATAGCACATATCTGTCTATCAGAGGATACACACATTCAATACCACATATCAGTGCTCAGCCCACAACTGGCTGACAGTGCCTGCAACACTCCATATAACACACCAGTATACACCAGTTGTTGGCACACTGTTTGGGATACAATGCACAACCTCACCCCGGGGGTATATATCAAGCTAATGCATGAAGAAATATGTCATCCAATGCAATGAATGTCATGTACATTTACAGTATTACCGGTAAACGACCCTAGTCTTTGATGACATACCCCTACCTAACATATGTGCACTTTTGTTAATATAGCTGGCATACTGTAACAGAGTATACATGTTGCTAGGTACACAGACATACCTTGTAACATACATGTCATTGCGGGCATGGTACAGGCATCATTAAACACACATCAGACATACATACAACACACAGATGTATGCCAACACAGATGAGCATTACCTGTGTACCTTATAGTACTGTGTGGCCCTACTTACAGATACCTATGCCTGTGGTATGTAATCTGTGCAGACTACAGGAAACACACAAGACAGTGTTACCAGGGACTGTGAACATACACCATACTGTGCTGTTTAGGCTTACAGCTTCAGGTAGTACAACAGTTCATATGTGAGCTGGAGTCACCAGCAGTACCACTTACTGAGCATACATGTATTGCTTCAGCCTACATTGGGACATGACAGTCGTACACAAGGAACTACATCACAACATATGCCATCCTACTATGTCTGCATCCCAATAACTGGCACATCTTTCTCCGGCCTCATACCTAGGACACAAACTACCATGACAGACACAATCTCACACTAAGCTATCACACCTTTACAAACCTTGCACACAGTCACTGTCACACTCATTCCACCTCACATAGCAGGTATTGCACTGAGTACATGTGTGTGTGCATTGTGTCATAGGTAGGTAATACACTATTGGCCCTAGGGTCTAGACCAGCCTAGCCATATGCTACCCTGGCCTTTGACACACATGTAATGTGATTTTACTTGCTCCTGTCAACCGGATACACAGAGGTGACTCCCAGGGCATATTACCTATCTCCAAAACAATCATCAGGAGTATGTATGACATCTGCTAATGAGGATCCTTGTTTGTTCATGCTGGGTGGTTTAGTCCAGAGTATGGCATATTTGTGGATAGGAACCTGTACCTCCAGAATGTGCTGTTTAGTGAGGTGACAAGGATTAGGGCCCCAGGTCATGTAGCCCAGAGGGATTGTGAGGTGTTGTCATGGTAGTTGGCCGACTGCCATGGGTGTGACATACCTCTATATGTCCGGCAGTGGTAACCTCTGGGTGGGTGGTATGCAATGCACACTAGCTGTGGTTTGTGAGTCAGTCTGCATAGGGCATGTGTTTGAGGGCAGTATTACTCTTTGTTAGGTATGTCTGTGGCCTTTCCACATGCTGTAGTTGTCATGTGAGGTACATACCACATGGGGCATTGTGATGAGTAGAGGGGAACACCGACCTATATTTCCCTAGATGACACACCTTTTGTGATGACACGTACCGTGTAGACAGATTACATTACTACTGTGGCACTGTGATTATCAAAGGGGAGCCTACTGTCCACCTGTGTCCCGTGTACCCTTCTGACACCATCAGTGTTAGGCAGGCTACCACCTATGTGGCAATTACTGAGTAAGGTGTTTTGGAATGGGGTATGGCACTGCAGTATCAACACTGGTGTTCAGTCCATGCCTTTTACAACAGGAACCTGTTGCAGTACATATGACCCCGTGTCTCCCTCACTCTCTCATATATATATATATATATATATATATATATATATATATATATATATATATATATATATATATATATATTTACACACACATACATACATATATACATATCTATCCATATCTATCCATAGCTATCCATAGCTATCCATATCTATACATATCTATACATATCCATACATCTCCATACATATATCCATATATATATCCATATATATCTATATATATCTATATATATCCATATATATCGATATATATCACCGACACCACATATTATCCATAACAACGAACCGACGGTAAACAAAACACGAACACGAAACACCACACACTGCACACACCAAACACAATGTACACAAACATAAACATTATTACCACACACAACAAACAAAACAAAACACACACCACACACTACACCCACACAACACCCACACCACAAACACACAAAACTATCTTAGACACTTATTCCGTCGCTAACACTATTCCCTACACACCTCCCTAACCCTAACTCACCTAACTTAACCCTAACTCCTCACCGCTCCCCTTAACCTTAACTTAACCCTATCGCTTCCCACCAAACCTAACTTCACTTAACCCCACTTAACCCACTTAATCTTACCCCTTACTAACCTTACCCAATCCCACCCTTAACCTCCTACTTAACCTACCCTAAACCCCATCACCCGCCCCACCCATACATGGCCTGCCCCCCTCACACTCCGACCGTCTGGCACCTTCGTCAGAGCCTCTCACACAGCCCTTCCCCCTGTCGGCATCCCCGGCGTGGGGTTGTCATCCCGTCGGTCGGTCTCTTCTGCATTGTCGATGTTCTGCAACCCCGCTAAATTGCCGTTCTTCTCTTTCGTGATCTTCTGGAGTCTGCCGCTGCTGTCGGTCTTCTGCGCTGTCGACGAAGTCAGGTAGAACCATATCGATATATATCTATATTTATCCATATATATCCATATATATCTAAATATATCCATATATATATCTATATATAGATCACAAATAGAGATCGTACACTCTGCCAAACTTCTTGGTGTCACCATAGACAGTCAGCTAAAATTTAACTCCCACATTCAGCAGAATATCAAAAAAACACACATAAAACTTGGCCTACTTTACAGAAATCACCACTTCCTCTCTCCTTCCTTTAAGCTAACTCTTGCTATTACCTACCTTCTTCCCTCTCTCATGTATGGCTCTCCCTTGCTCACTAACTTATCCTCCTCACTTACCTCCAAACTAGAGATATGTTACAACAACATTTCTAGATTTGCCACAGGCGTCAAATCCTCCTCACACCATTGCAATTCCCTTCATTCCCTTAACTGGCTTGAACTGTCCAACCTACTTGACTTTCACCAACTAACCACAGCACACAAATTAGTATTCCAACCCTCAAACTGCCCTGCTCTATCCAACATACTGCAACCATATTCCCCTCCCCAGACCTCTTAGATCCTCTCACTAAAACCTGCTGACCATTCATAAACCCAAGCGCCCAGCTGGCCAGCTACTCTTATCCTGTACCCTAGCAAAAAAATGGAACTCTCTTCCCTCCAGCCTACGGACCTGCAATAACCTCAATATCTTCAAATCTCAACTTCATTCCTACTACTTACTTAACAGGAAATGCAACTGCTTTGCCTCTCAAACCCTCCGCTCTCCTTACCCATGGCTAACCTCTCCTTACTTCTCAACCTCTCCTCTCCTCTCCTAACCCACTCTTAATTATTAATTTGTTTCTTATAACAAATTACTTCTGCCAACTTCTATACTATATACTCTCTTCTTCTGAACTATTTGTTCATTCTGCTGTTTGTTTATCACATTGACATTGAATCAAACTGTTTGTGTCTTTTGTTTGATCTTTTTATTATGTACTATGTATTTTTTATACTATGTATGTTTTACTTTGATTTTAAAATGTATCTAATTAGATTTGTGGAACTTTTCTCCCCGTGCCTCCACTGAAAACGGGCTCCCTGAGCCCAGTGGACCTCCCCGGTCATCAAACTGGAAATAAATAAATAAATAAATAAATAAATAAATATATCTATACACACACACACACACACACACACACACACATATATATATATATATATATATACACACACATACATGTAAACATCTGTTGCTGTACATATAGCTGCACATATAGGCACATATACTGCCCACCTTTCATGGTGGGGATGTCAATTATGCAACAGTTATGAGACATACGGTTATGTAATACTATTGCACAATGTTGTGCAGAATGCATTCTGCTGTCCTCAGGCTGTATAGCTGTTGCAGGCCTCACTGCCTGTAGCTCAGTCCCACAGCATTTAACACCACATGACATATACTGGCACTGCTTGCTTTCTGCAATGCCACACACTACAACCTACATACATATGTGCACATAGCAGCCTTCAACAACATACTTATGTCCAGCCTTCACTAACAGTTGCAGTATGTCCCTTGCCCTATGCAAATGTGCATGTACATATAGATAAGGACTGCTGCCACATATGGGTGATTCACAGTATGTAGAGTACCCTTCAGACACATCTTCTGAATGTCAGCAAATTCATATCTGTTACATACCTTACCTTTGTATTCCTCACCTCCATCTGTTGTAGGTGTTGTTTTTTTATTTATTTATTTTTTTATTTTTTGGTTTTGTTTCCTCTGTGTGTTGCTGTTTGTTTTCAGCATCTGTCTCCTTCTGCCTGTTTGTGTCTGTCTGCCTCTGTCTGTCTCTCTCACTCGTGTTCTCTCTCTTCCAGTTGTTGCAATGATATTATTGCATGTGTGGACAGCTGATACAGGCTGCTTTTCTAGGTAGCTGCACATGTGCATGTGATAGCATCTGCACCAATTGGTGCCCACCATTTAGTAATTGCATGCAGCCTGCTGTGTGGTAATTGCAGTTCTCATTGTGATTTCAGGACACTCCTATAAAATGATAGGTTAGGTAGGCGTAGACCTTTCAGTTTTGCAAGGTGGGGACCATGCTTGTTTGCTGTGGACACTGTGGTCTCAGTCAGAAGGTTGGTATATGTCTCATATATGAAGCTTGGTTGTAGACAGTGAAATGTATGTTGTACTGAAACCTGAATGTTGCTTCTTCCAGTACACTCTTCTCAGTGTGTAGGTTTACTCACACCTCCTAATGCTAACACTGGATACATGGGAGTATGTACTTTCTTTTTGAATTAGAGAATTAACTGGCATACAACAGTAGTTATTGCAATGTGTTCCTATGGCTTTCCTATTTTCCCTTTACATTCACTCATTGTAATGCATGTTATATTTCTTTCAGCACCAAGTTATTGTATATCTGCTGTGGTGCAGTGGTACTTCATACAGACTGGTGAGTACAAGGTCCCGAGTTCGAGATTGACAAGGTTTTTTATTTTGCTGCTGAGCAGTACAAAGGCCTTGTCATACAAAGTGACTAAGGCACTTTTAATCCGTTGTAAGCGGGTTTGTGTGGGGTTGCATGGTGCTTAGCGATGCTAACCTAAGCTTAGCTTAGCTTATTTTATTTTAGCAATAGGCTTATCATATCTTAGCAATGCTAAGCTAAGCGCACACATGAACACACTGGTGCAAACCTGCTTACTACTGTTTACAAGTGCTCACTCCCGCTAACCCCTGCACTAATTTCTTTGACAGAAAAGTAAATGGGGAGATAAGAATGTGGTGATAAAGGGTTCACAAAGAGGGGAAGACGGTAGGGAAACCAGCTCGGGATGTACAGGATGGGTGTGGAGAGGGTCCATAGCTGCCCATTTCTTTACCATCAACAGCTGTGCATATGCAATACATTAGGCAGGATATTTGAAACCTTCCACCCCTGAGAGAGGGGTGAGGACAACTAAGCATGTTGTACTACCAATTATGAATATCAGGCACATGCACTGTTTGTGAACTGCTACACTGTCATTAGTACGTTACTCACTTCTGAACAGTTTGTGGTTTGTTTGTGTTGACATTAGCACAGTCTGCTCAGGACAACTGGACATATTTCACTACTGTGTATGCCTACCTACACTCTTGGTTGTGCCTGACTACATGGGTATATAGTACCTTTGGGTAGGGGTGCAGAAGTGCAGAGTGCATTATTTACTATCTTGTGATGTTTAACTTACTGAACATGCAGAGTTGCCGTGTACCTGTAAGTCTATAAAGGCTAGTAGTCTGTCTGAGTAGCTCCCACCTGTGGACATATCCAGATGGTAGACATAGGTCAGCCTAGTATTCTTTGACTGTGCACCACAGCAGTCTTTTCAGCACCTGTACAATGGCATTGTCACAGGTGATTGCTAGCAGTATATGGCTACATACTTTGATATTTCTGTGTTGTGCTTATACATAAGGGCATGCTTGTGGGATTCATTCTACAGCTATTTGCAGAGTGTGTAACAGCAGACAAGCTGATATGCCTGTGTGTTTCTGACTCTTTCAGGCCTCAGATACTCTCAGGTATATATTTCAACAGCCTCAGGGAAAGGTACATATAACTGGAATACACCTGTGATATATTTCAGAAATTTTGCAGTTCAGACTTTGGGGAATTCATAGCATATGTATTACTACACCTTTTCTGACGTGCAAGCAGTGTCTACTCTCACTTATTGACATTTGTCATTAAGTGAAATTACCCAACTTTCTGCCTACTGTTAGTACATTTCACAGGGAGTCAGAGGGGCACAGCAAACATTTGTTTACAAATCAGGGTCATTACTGTAGATCAGTCATGGTTGGGAGGTCTGGCTGGTGACCTATGCAAATATGCCAGTGTTTATCCTGCTCTGATACTGTGTGGGGTTTGTAAGGTGCTACTGTAACATTATTCCCTACTAGCATGGCTGATTCTCTTTTCACAGTCATGTCATGCAATTCCACAACAACTGCTGGTTAAGGCCCACAGAACAAGATTTGTGTTATGCCATTCCTATTTTCCCTCTACATTCACTCATGGTAATGCATGATATATTGCTTTCAGCACTAAGTTACTGTATATCTGCTGTGGTGTAGTGGTACTTCATGCAGACTGGTGAGTCCAAGGTCCTGGGTTCGTGACTGACAAGTTTTTATTTTGCTACTGAGCAGTACAAGGGCCTTGTCATACAGAGTGACTAAGGCACTTTTAAGAAGTTGTAAGTGGGTTTGCATGATGCTTAGCAATGCTTAGCTAAGTGCACACAAGCTCACACTCATGCACCCCCGCTAACTACTGCTTAAAAGTGCTTACTCCCACTAACCCTCACGCTAATTTCTTTTAAAGAAAAGAAAATTAGGAGATAGGAAAGTGGTGAAAAAGGGGGCACAAAGAGGGAAAGATAGTAGGGAAACCAGCTCGGGATGTGCAGGATGGGTGTAGGGAAGGTCCATAGCTGCCCATTTCTTTACCAGCAACAACTGTGCATATGTTTGAAATTTGGTGTGAAATTTGAAACCTTCCACCCCTGTGAGAGGGGTGAGGACAACAAAATATGTTGTACTGCCAGTTAGAATTATCAGTTTACATGTCCAGTGGACATGTGTATGAATTGGGCAGTTATGTATGGGGCATAATGTTTTTGAGGGAACAGATTGCCCTTTTTTATTTTTTTTTTCAGGTGAGAGTGGAATGTGAGGTAGAGGAAGTAGGTATATTTGGGGAGGTAGGTTGGGGAGGTAAACAGACAAGACAAACAAGATGCATACAGGGGCAGCATTTGACACATGGTGTGGGAGAACACAATTGATGGGGAAAGATGTTTGGAAATCACAAGCCCATGAGCCCACAGATGGTAACAGTGGAACTGAGATCCCCACCCATAGGCAGTCACCACTGCACCTTCACAGCCCCAAGGGTGGCTGTGCTGAGGGCTGTATAGGAAGGGCAGGCTCACCCAAGAAATGCGCTACTCTCACCTCGAGCTTGCATAAGGGATCAGCGACTGAATGCTGGATCTCCCTACGCACCACAACCCGGACCCTAGCAAGGTTGACAGGTGGCCCTCCTCTGCCCACGCTTGCATGGGGAGACAAGCCCCATCCCCTGCAGCACTTCCACCCAAAGGTGGCACAGGAACAATGGAGGAGGGAAGCCCGGGCTGGGCACCAGAGCCACTGGTGCCAGGTGCACTCGCCAACTGAGGAGGGACAGGTGGGTCCGCTTGCACCGGCCTTCCAATACGTTCTGTGATTGGGTGTGTTTAATTACAACATAAACAACAGCATTCCAGATTAGTTGTAACAGCATGCAGTAATATTCCCATTAACCCAACACACCAAGGTTCCAACAGTTGAACAGCAAGCATAACACATGCATATATTGAACGACAGTGGATATTCCAACAGCTTGCAGGGATGTTTGGTAGCAACAGGCCACCATGAACGTGATGTTTGAACAGGGCACATGCATCAACATCAATGCAAATATTTATAAAACAATAGGACATATGTCCCAACAAATATTTAAGATGACACATACCCATTGAGGTATGGAATTGCATGGTTTATGCACATATGGTAGGGTGTAGAAAAAAACCTCGGTTAACATCTTATAATGACCTTTTAGTCTACACTACATTCCCAGTGACTGCAAGTGTATATCCCCTACCTGTATTATTACATTTGCCACCATACATTAGTTTGTGTCATGGGTTTGGCTAGTTCAATATATGCCTGACCTATATCTGACATACTAACTGTCCAGGATGCAGATGTTATTGCTACGTATTTCTTGTTTGCATTTATATTTCTTTATCTACATATCTGGGATGTTTTTACATGACATTTTCACTTCGATTTGTACAGAACCCTGCATTTCTTGACACACACTCACATTTCTGGTGAATAATTACATGCTACATGTGTGCCAGGTTTACTTATTCATGCCAGCCAGTAACTGACTATTGTGGACTGTATATATGTTTCACAGCTACTAGCACTTCCATCACCCACTTTATATGGGACTGCATAATTCTGGGTTGCCAGCACATTTTCAAACAGTACTATTTGTATAATGCAAGGGTACAACAACATTTCAGACTCTGTGACACAGACACACTCTGGGTTTTAGACCTTTATTAATGACATTGCACACTTTTCCACAGGCTCACTCCTTTATTTGTTTTAATGGTGTTTATGGCAGAAATGGAAAGTTTGAATAACTGGTATATGCATTGTTTATAAATCATTTATAGTTGTATTTCTGTAAATGCAACATCATTCTTTGCAACATGAGAAGGACCTTTATTAATAGGTTAGAACAATCTTTTTTCAGGCTCACTCACTTATGTTATATGACAGTGCCTGCAGAGATATTATTCCCGACATATGTTACCTTTCTTAATGGGTTACTACACTCTTTTTCTGCCTCTCTGACATTTTTATCTGACAGTACATGCAGAGGACTTATTCAGGCAATTCTATGGCTGTTTTATTGGACTACAACACTTTCTTTCATGCTCTCTCCCATATTTTATATAACAATACATGCAGAATAATCACTAACCTGCCTGGTGGTGCAGCCTTAGCAGCCTATCAGCATAGGCTTGCTGATTCGTAGCACTGTCACCTGCAGTTGAAAAGTAAATGAAGGGATATTGAGACATACCTATCCGTTATACATACTCCATTATCAATTCTTAAATACTGCATTCCATGACTACATACTCAGTTGTGGGGCATTCCGCATCCCACGGGCCTCCTGTATCCACTGGTTCAGGCGGTCCTGCTTTCATCTCTTCAGGTCTACATGGTGGTGACGGACCTGCTCACCAGTCTGAGGCACGCCTGTGGCACTGGTGAGGTCACGAGCTAACCGCTTCCAAGCCTCTGCCTTGTACTCTGTCCCTTGGAACTGGCCCTGCAGGAGTCATGACTCATGACAGTGAACAAGGAGCCAAACCATGTATTTGGACTCCTCGATGCCGCAACGTTGCACTTGGAAGCGTGAACCCTCTCCTGCAACTGCCATTCTGACTGCAAATGTGAGCTACAATCAGTTATGACAAGTATTCCCACCTATGGGGCTTAAATATGCAACATTTCCCACACTTTTTTGTGATTGACCATTTTGTAAAATTCTTGGCTGACTGCAGATCTGCTTAGTAATGGTTAAACTACCATTCATAAGTTTATGAATGTTAATTGTGGCTGCTTCCTCTATGTTATCATGGCATAGTGGTTCTGTACTTTGATTATGATGCATAGGGTCCTGGGTTTGAACCTGGTCATTCTTTTATTTTAATACTGTATAGACAGGCTAGGGGGTGTGGCTGCCTTTAAGCAACTTAGCTCTACATTGCTCCACGGTGCTCTACGGTGCCCTGGTTGGCGCAGCGCGCACGTCCATGCAAACACATTGCGCTGGGTAAAGTGCTTTTAAACTTTGGGCAACTCTATTGCGCTGGGTAAAGCACTATTAAACTATGGGCAACTCTGTTTAGCTGGGTAAAGTGCTATTAAACTATGGGCAACTCTGTTTAGCTGGGTACAGTGCTATTAAACTATGGGCACCTCTGTTTAGCTGGGTAAAGTGCTATTAAACTATGGGCACCTGTGTTTAGCTGTGTAAAGCGTTGCTTAACACCAGGCTATTATATATCTGGGTCCTTTAAAAATATATATTTTGTTCACTGATACATTGGCCATGTCACTGCTTTTAATAACATTTTAATCATATATGTCTGGTATTATTTCAATTACTGATTTAAAACATAAATAAGAAAGGGAGTGGTGGTACTTGAACCGTGAATGCCTTCTCGTTGTGCATACGCTCTACTATTATGCTATTGCAATTTGGTGTGATTTGCATAAACATTCTTTCCTATGCTCTTCCATGTCAGAATTGCTAACTCTAGCTAAGCAATGGGCACACCCACGTACACACGTGCAAATACGGGCAGCTATATCGTGGATTTAAAAAAATATATATAATTATTTACTTTATATAAGTGCGATGGGGGTTGACAGTGTCAGGGAGTGTGATGTTGGGTGCAAGTACATTTGAGCGAACTCGCTCTTGTTGACATTATGCTTTTTAAAACCTTGCAGGGGCGTGCACATTTAGACTGCTCAGCAGTCGGACATGCCCCCTGCTTTCCTACTCAGTCCGTGTAAGAGTTACAATTGAGTCAGTGTGCCCTCATGAATATTCATGGCATACTGACATCAAACCATTCAACTGCAGCCTCCAAGTAAGACTTATTAAGTCTTACAAGGAGGATTAGCGAATCCGGAGAATATCTAATTCATCTCCAAGTAAAAATGGTTACTGCTCTGGAAAGTTTGAATAACTGGTATATGCATTGTTTATAAATCATTTATAGTTGTATTTCTGTAAATGCAACATCATTCTTTGCAACATGAGAAGGGCCTTGTGCAACAACTTTTTGAATGCAGTCTGCAGTCACCAATTTCCATTTGTACTTCTTTTTGTAAGATATATTGATGAACTTGCTACAACCATATTACATTTTGAAGTATTTTTTTCTGCCTGGGCATATCTTTTCTGACAGTCAGTAAAGGTCTTTTACCTAATGGAAGTATATTCCTGCAAAATCACTGCATCATTTCCATAACAGAACATGTCTACTTGTAATGACACATCAAATTACTTTTCTGTTGGAGTTGCTGCCATCACCTGAAAAAACTTAAAACTCCTTCCATGATCTGCTGCAGTAAAAATTAACATCTTGTTCCATCAATTTCCATAAATTTCCTCTTATTTATGATATTTTATTCTAATTAATTGAAAGTAATATTCAAAGAAACATTTTGTGGAAATGAGATCCAAAATAAAATGTAGTCAGTCAGCTGTCATGCTCTACTTAAACCAAACCTCAACCTTACAACCAAACATGTGCCAATAGCAGTAGTGTCAGTCATTAGTACAGCATTTTGTGTGTGTGTGTGTGTGTGTGTGTGTGTGTGTGTGTGTGTGTGTGTGTGTGTGTGTGTGTGTGTGTGTGTGTGTGTGGTTTTGTCAGAATGAAATGGTAATTTGCTGACAGAAATGACATCATGCATTTATGTATAGGAGCACTTTCATCGGGGGGGTCTGACTTGTTTGAAAACACAGATGCTTAAATGTGTGACAGTGGTCATAATCCACTTTTCACCATGGCACCATTAGGATATACCAAAAAGGATAAGCCAAAGACCAGAACAGTCATTCATTTGACATGTCATCACCATGAGGTTGACCAAAAGGAAGTCAGCATAATGAATGTCACAAAAGTAATAAAAAATCAAATGTATGCATATTTTCAAGTAATTAGAGAAAACAGACAGCTCTGTTGGCTTAGGGGGAAAAGCACTGACTGTGCAGTTTGATTAGTAATTTGGAAACCTTCTAGATCTAGCATTGGGAAGGGAGGAATGATGAGGCACCACAGGTTCAGTCTCTGATCATAACCATAACCAACTTATCATGTGACTGAAGTATAGATGCCAAGAAATGTACATTGAAAGTGAAGCTTGAGAGATGATAATCTCTGGATCCATGCTGACATCAGGTCTACATCACAAGGTCAAAATTTCAAAATGCCGACTTCATATGGCCGACACCATATGATCGACATTTGAAATATTGACAATGGAAGCAGACCATAAAAAAGAAAAAAAATTCCTTTAAACTGTTAGCAGGGGGGTTATAGGTTCATAGGTTCATACTAGGCTATCTGCCCTGGGGCAATTATAAGCCTAGCCCGATTCTGTATGGCTTACGCCACCCCTTGATTTGAGTATACTGTGCCCTTTTTAAGGTTTAGTTTACTGTGCCTCTGTCTAATAGTGACACAGGAGTAATCCCTGAGACAAACCTACGATCCCCCATCCACCTATCGATATTCTTCTTGAAGAGATTCAGTGAGGTGCTCTGCCTCACATGAACTGGAATTCTATTCCAGAGCAAAGGGAGCCTCTGGGTTATGAACCTGTCCCTCCAGCAAGTTCTATTTATTTCTGTGCTGAGGTTCAAGTCCCTCGAGTGTGTGGCTCTAAGGGATTTAGATTTACTGAGGTGGAGCATGTCCATTAATTCTGGATTTGACATAGCTTTGTATGTCAGGCATAGATCGCCTCAAGTAGACGGTATGCAACTGAGTAGAGCTGGAGTTTTTAACCGAGCAGCATATGGCATCTGTTTGAGACCCTTGATCCTCTTGGTGAGATACTTTTGGGGTCTTTCTAATTGCTGCAGGTGTCGGGTAAGGTACATCCCAAAAGGGGCATTGTATTCTATGATGGGCCTGATGAGGGATGAATAAAGGGGCACGATTACCTCTCTTGATCTTGATGTGAAACCCTTCGTGATGAGGTGGGCTATGTAGAAGGTCTTTCTAACCACTTTGGCAATGTGGTTTTCAAAGGAGAGATTGCTATCAACTTGGGTCCCCAGGTCCCTAATAACTTTCTCTGTACTTAATGGGTTTCTGCCTATGTGGTAATTTGTGGGCACATTGTTTTTGCCAAAGGGTATGACTATACATTTTTTGGCATTTAGCTTTAAACCATGGTGCTGGCACCAGTTATCTTTATTTATTTATTTTTTTATTTGTTTTACATTTGTTGACCGGGCTAGTCTAGCTGGATATATATCCATTTTCAGTAGAGGCCCGGGGAGAAAAGCTCCACACAAATACAAACAAAAACAAAAACAAAAACGTATACAAATAGAAAAATATCATTACAAGATAAAAAAGGAATAAAAACCATATGATACAGTGTAACACTTCAGAAAGTTAACATAGAACATAATCTTTCTTATAGAGGTGACTAAATGCACTCTAGCAAGAGAAAGTACAATAATTTACATCAGACTATAGGGAATTAAGTAATGCATTGAATACAGTTTGATTTAGTGATCATCTTAGTTACAAGACTAATTATTAAAAGTTAGGAAGAAGGTACAAGAGGAGAAAAACAGGGTATAGGTGTTGATTAGTCAGGTTTACTACAAGGACATAGCCAGTGACTTTGGAGGTAATTTTTGAGTTTTTGTTTGAAGAGTGACAATGATGTAGTTAGTGTTATATCACTAGGTAGCAGATTCCAGCTCCTTCCTGCTGTATTAGTAAATAGAGAGTCACCAGCTGTGTTATTAGATTTTGTTAAGCTGGCGATGAGTTTGCTAGAAGAGCGAAGGGAGTTGAGATTGTTATATGGGATTAAAAGTTTTGAGAGTATAGGGGTACAATTGGGTTGGTACAGTAATTTGTGGGCAATTGTGAGTTGGGGGATTAACAGATAGTTTTGAAATTCCAGCCAGTCTAGTTGTTTTAGGTTAGAACAGTGGTGACTTCTAAAGGGATTTCCAGTGGCAAATCGGGCAATATTATTGTAGCAAATTGCAAGTTTGTTAAGGTTAGTTTTCTTAAGGTTAGTAAAAACAGGTGAGGCATACAGAAGAGTTGAGATTAGATGGGAATGAGCGATCTTGGCTCTAGCTGATGTGGTTAAGAAAGACTTAATTCTATATAAGGATCCTATTTTTCTATTGACTATTTTAATGGTGTTGTTAATATGTTGATCAAAAAAGAGATTATTGTCAATGGTTATTCCTAACAGTTTGGTAGTAGAATCAGGTGAGATGACAGTGGCATTATTTGAAGAGATTGTGAAGTCTAAGGGGGAGGACCTAGTAGTGGGAGTAAAGAGAAGGAGTTTAGTTTTTTTGGCATTAAGTAAGAGGTAACGTCTGGTAAATCACGTTTCTACTGTGTTGAAGATGTTTTGAGTAAGGGAAGAAAGTTCAGTTGGAGAGGTAGCTGAGCAAATAAGGGTGGCGTCATATGCATATTGAATGCAGGTTGCTTGAGGAATTGCCAAATAGAGATCATTAATGAATAAAGAGAAAAGAAGTGGTCCAAGAATAGAGCCCTGAGGGACACTGATGGTGACAGGTAACAAGGATGAAATTTGATTCTCCCAGAGAACTGCCTGTTGCCTATTGCTGAGATAAGATCTGAACCAATCCATGGCTAGGTTATCAAAGGAGAGAGATTCAAGAATGTTAATTAGGATGGAATGGTTAACCATGTCGAAAGCTTTAGAGAGGTCAATGAAGAGAGCAGAAGAGAGAAGGTTGTTGTTACGGTTTCTATTGATAGTGTCTGTAAAGGATAGGAGGGCGGAGGTAGTACTATGATAAGGCCTAAAGCCATGCTGACAGTTTGCTGTTATGTTGTGGAGAGAGAGATACTGTAAAAGTTGTTGGTGAATGCATTTCTCCATAATTTTTGCTAAGGGTGATAGGAGAGCAATTGGTCTATAGTTAGAGTAATCGATAGAGTTCCCACCTTTATGTAAAGGGATAATGTGGGAGACCTTCCAGATGTCAGGGATGGTTCCTTCTTAGATTGTCCTATTTATAAGTATAGATATAGGGTATGAGATTACTTTGGCTGCTTTTTGGAGATAAAGAGAAGGAAGTTTGTCAGCAGATGGGGTGCAAGGCTTAAGTTTATGAATAAGTCTATAGATAAGAGAGGTAGAGATGGGTTGTAGTTTAAAGTTATGGGAGGAGTGTGCTAGGTTGATTGGAAGGTTGGATTTGTCAGTGTTTAGTTGTCTAGCTAGAGATTGTATAGTGCCAGTGAAGAAAGAGTTGAAGGTATTTGCAGTTAGGTGGGGGGTATCTGGATCAGCATCAAGAGGGGTGGGAGATTTAGATTTACCTGGGGACAATAGTCTATTGATAGAAGACCAGAACTTTTTTGGATTATTTTGATGAGTTTGTTGAAGTTTACAGTAGTAGTTTTTTTTGTCAGTAATGATTGCTTTTTTAGTAGTATTTCTAAGCTGGCAGAAATGAAGGAGATCAGAGCTATTTCTATGGCATCTCCATTTGGCCCAGACTTTGTTTCTGAGTAGAATTAGATTTTTTGTTTCTTTAGAGAGCCAAGGAGCTATGTTGGACTTCATTCTGATGGTACGTTTGGGAGCATGTTTGTCAAGAATGGATAAGAAAGTTATATTAAAGTATGTTACTGCATTTTCAAGAGGAAGGGATTTTAAGGGGCTCCAGTTGCATTCTCTGAGTTCATTTTGAAATAAGTCTATGTTAAAATGTTTGGTAGAACGTATTATTCTAGTGGTGGGGAGGTTATGAAAATCTTTCTTTTCTCTTGTAATATAAGTCAAACAGTGATCACTGACATCATCTGGCAGGGTTCCTACTTTGTAAGTTTGTTGAACTTTGTTTATAAGTATCCAGTCTAAGATACTCTCTTTTTTATTAGGTTTATTAATTCTTGTTGTTGAGGTGATGGTTTGGACGAAACCATGTAGGTTGATGTGAGAGGTAGGATTTTCAGCATTGATACTTTTCCAGTCTATGTTGAAATCACCTAGGATTATTGTTTCTTGTGGGTAAGTCGTAGATACCCAGCTGAGAAAGGCTTCTAAAGTGGGTTTGTTATTACCTGGTGGTAAGTAGATGCAGATAATGTAAAGGGATTTCTTGGTGTTAAATTGGAATTTAGTTATGAGGACTTCTACTTTACTATCCTGGGTTGGATAAGGTGGAAGGGTGGAGATATTAAGTTCATTCTTAAAAAGAATTGCTACTCCACCACCTTTACGTTTTGATCGGTCGAGTCTCGCTATATTATAGCCTTGGCGAGTAATCTCATTATCCTTTGTATCAGGTTTTAGCCAAGTCTCAGTGAGGCAGAGAATATCAAAGGAATGGATATCTAGGAGGGCATGAAGGTGAGATACTTTATTATTAATGCTTTTTGAATGTTCAGATGTCCTATCAGGAGGGAATTATTAAGTTTAGGGCTAATTATATGAAAGGTAGGGTTGGTAGGTCTAGTGTTGGGGTGGATGTCTCCATCTTGTAAGGTGGGATTATTTTGTTTTGTTATTAAGTTGTTTTTTAGATAGGTTTGAATTTTCAATTTTCTATCGGTGGGTAGGACATGATTAATGTGAAAGAGTCTGTGGTATTTAGGTAGAAGGTAGCTAGGAGTGGAAGTAATGTTGGAGTGCGTAGTGAGGGGTGTATATGTGCAGGTTATAGTTTGTTTATGTGAGTGTATAAGCTGGACATAATGTAGATTTTCAAAGGAGGTAAGAAGGTATACTGAGAAGAGGGTGGTTAAGAGTAACACTGGTAGTGTAAGCATGGTTAGAGTATAGGGAGCCATCTTTGTGGAGAAGTAAGGTTGTAACTAGAGTGAAACGAAAGGTAGAGGAAATGCGATTGAAGGAGAGAAAAGATAAGGAACCTGCAAATGCAAGTGAGGGAATAAAAGGAATAATTAAATTATGAATAGAGGGTTAAGAAAAGAGGTAATCTAGGGAGAGTAATTACAGAGAGTAGTAAAAGGAGGGTAGGGGTGTGGTTAAAATTTAGCGGGAAGGGTGAGTTAAGGGATAGGTAGGGTGAGTTAGGGGGGGTGTTTAAGGAGGTATAAGTTTAGGACCCCTGGGGGTGGGTAGGAATTGGGAGTAGGGTAGGGGAGCGGAGTGAGCCCGCAGGGCGAACGGAGCGGGTAGAGACAATAGAAGGAGAAGCTGGAAAGGAGACTATCAGAAATACAGGTGAGTAAAGGTAAGAGAGGTATACCAGGACAAGGGAAAGGTCTAGAATGGCTAAGTACACCAGCAAAAAGACAACAAAAAAGGAGGGTAAAAATCAGTAATTAAGCATAAGGTGAAAGAGAGAAGGGGCAGGTCAAGGAATAGAAACAAAAAACCAAGGCAAGTTACAGGGGTAAAAAAATCAAACAGAAGGGAGAAAGATGGAGTACTGGCAAGGCTGAGGGTGAGGGGGAACCAATACTGAAAATACAGACGTAGGACAGTTAGTGAAAGAGGGAGCAGCAGAGAAAAAAGGGATGAGGGTGCCACCTAATGGATAAAGCAGGTAAAGAAGAAGGAGTGTGGGGAAGCTAACTGGTGAAGAGGTGAAGTAAACACTAATTATAAGAGAAGGAAAGTTATAGGTGCGGAGGTGAGATGGTAGAAGAGAGGCTGGGAAGGAGGGGTACCGGCTGCTGGAGGCTCAAGCTCAGGCAAACTGTAAGACCCTTGTAGATATCTAAAAACAGAGGCCTAGTATACCAGCGGGACTATGCCCATAACCTACTTTCTTCTTTTCTTGATGGAGGGTACAAAAAGGAGGCAAGCAGATTCAGTCACCGGAGTTTGGACGGGTTCTTGTGACACCAGAGAGGTTGTAGCTAGGGCAGGAATCAGAGCACAGATGAGCTAGGTACTTCGGGGAGAAGGGAGGCAGGTAAAAAGGAAGAGGGTTAGTACAGGTATCAGGCCTGTGAAGTAAAAAAAAATACAACAGTAACAATCAGAAAAAAGGTAACACAATATTAATCTGACTAACACATATAATCCACATTACAAGCTACAAAGCAAGGCAGAGTATTTACAAGCCTTTGTTGAGCGAGAGCAACTCCTTAAACAGCAAAGCCAAATGCTGTAACACAGTGTTGCCCTTATTGATAACTAAAACAAGAGAATATGAGGGCAGCTTCTAAACCAATAACGGCAGGAATTTAACAAATATTACAGTATAACATGCAAAAAATAAACAAGACCTAGGAGCAATAAAACTGAGAATTAAAAAAAGAGAGGTCTTCAACATTGACTAGGGGTAAATGCCTGAGCAATGGACGTAGGTACAACGGCAATTTGAGGAAGGACAGATTACCTTAGTATGGCGCTAAAACGCTGCATTTAGTTAAATACAGCTGAGATTCCCAAGATTTACTTGAGAATGGGTCTCTGTGAGACCTTTTTGAAGGATGTTTGTGTCAGCTGGAGAGTTGGTTATGGCACCCAGTTTGCAGTCATCTGCAAACTTGGTGAGCCATAGTCCTCCACGTTTGCCTGTACCTCGGAAAAGTATATACTGAACAAGAGTGGTCCCGGGACAGAACCCTGTGGGACGCCACTTGTGACCGGTTTTGAGTCTGACATGGCTCCAGCAACTCTCACTCTGTGGGTTCTGTCTTTGAGCCAGTTTGTGACCCATCTTGTGACATAGGGGTTTATATTTAAGCTGGATAGCTTATCTATGATGCCCGAGTGGGGTATTGTGTCAAATGCCTTTGCAAGGTCCAGATAGGCTGTGTGGACTACCTTTCCTTCATCTATGGCTTTGGTGACTGTTTCAAAGAAGTCAACCAGGTTCAAAAGGCAGGATCTGCCCTTGACAAAGCCAAACTGGGTAGGATCTAGTGTCTGTAGGTCCCCAATGTCTTTGTTTATGAGCTCCATGATGATCCTCTCCATAGCCTTGCAGACTAAGCTAGTCAGGCTTATGGGGTGATAGTTTCCAGGGTCCATAGAGGCTCCACGTTTGTGGAGTGGGACCACTGTTGCTGTACACCATTCTGTGGGCACATATCCTGTAGTGAGGCTGAGATTGTATAGCTGTTTTATTTGAGGGATTAGTTCCTCTTGGAGTTCATGTAGGACGCAACCTGGGACGCCATCTGGTCCCATGGAAGCAGTGTTTTTTGCTTTGGAGAGGGCAGCCTTCACCTGAGCATCAGAGATGTTTGGGAGGCAGCCTTCTGCTGGGATAGATACTTGCTCTTTTGGGGGGGGGAGAGAAATTTGCACTGAACCTGTCTGCCAGGATATTGGTGATGTCTGTGGGTTCAGTGTATTTTTTGTCATTTAGAATCAACTCAGAACAAGTCTGGGAGTTGCATCCCAGGTTCCTAACATAACTGAAAAAAGCCTTATGATTGTCTTTGGTGTCCTGTGCAATTTTTCTCTCGAAGCTGGCCTTGGAGGATTTTATGAGGGATCGTAATTTTTTGCTAGTACTGATCAGAGATGCCTTCCCTATTAGGGATTTTGCTCTATCATGTAGTAGCTTCCTCCTTCTGTTGTACAGTTTATTTATGGCAGGGGTCCACCAGACTGAACGCCTGCCTTTGGATGATTGGGTCTTGGTTTTGTTTGGGATAGCATGATCCATGCATTCCTGGAGATGTCCGTAGAATGCGTTTATATAGGATTCTGCAGATTGGGCCGTAGTTTCCACTGGCCCTGGGGCCTTGAAGGATTCCACTTCAGTTTTGAGAAGTGAGAAGTTCGCTTTTGAGAAGTTTTTCACTGTGGTTTTCTGGGCTGGGGGTGGGGTCGGGATGTGGACATCCAGTGAAATTAATTTATGGTCTGATCTTACCAATGAGGGATATACTTCTGGTGTGGAGCATAGAGTCCCCAAGTTGGTAATGATCAGGTCTAGAATGTTGTCCCCTCTTGTGGGAGTGGTGACTAGTTGTTCCATAGCATTTGAGTTTATAATTTCCAGGAACCTTTGGGCTAAGGTGTTGGGGCTTGAGTAGTGCTCCCAGTCAATGTTTGAGTAGTTGAAGTTGCCCAATATAATGGTGTTCAGAGAGATCTTCATATTCTCCAATGTTTTCAGGAAAGCCAAGTGGGATTCCTGACTTTCAGAGGGTGGTCTGTAGGATGCTATAAACTGAAAAGCAGTCTTGCCCACTGTTAGTTGCACATGGATGGTCTCCGATACTTCGTGCAATACCACTAACCTGGAGGTGTGGATATCCTTGATAAATATGGAAATATGGAAACTCCCCCTCCTTTTGTGGTTTGATCTGGGTTTTGGGGCTGAAAAGCATGATATGATGTATAGCCTGGTAGTGCTGGGGTGCTCTCTGGAGCCTTGAACCAGGTTTCTGTCACTGCACAGATATTGATGCTCTCCATACTGAGGAGAGCTTCGAGTGTGTGCATCTTGAGGTTAAGACTTCTGGCGTTAAGCAGCATTACCCTTAGTTTCCTGTTCCTTGTGCTGTCTATGGGGGTGGGTTTGACTTTTGAGCCTTGCCTAAAAAAGGCACTATCGGAGTGGCAAGAGCCTTTGCCAATATCTGAAATCCCAGTGGTGACCAGCGAAGCAATGTGGCTTGTCGAGCATGTCATCCCAGGCTGACAGACACTGGATCCCCTTTGAATGACATCAAAATTTTAGCCAATTGTTAAAATTGATCATTTTGTCTTTGGACTGTGGCATCATTCTAGGTGAGGGTAAGATGCTGCTCAAGGTCAGGGTCATACCAGCCTGGGCTACATGATCAGAGAGCTCCTCTATGTCTCTTTTCATGTAGTCCAGGGAGGTACGTCTCAGGTCATTCACACCAGCATGTACAATGACTGAGTCATATTTGTATTTGCTTTGGAGTGACCTGAGTGCTTGCGTTATGTGGTGGATCCTAGCACCCAACAGGAAGCTCACTGTGACCTTCTCTTTATTCAGTCTGGTGAGTGGGACATCACCCCCTGCACCCCTTGTGGGGGGCTCTGCCCCCAAACCCCCTGTAACCTTAATATACCAACTCTGAGATTGCACTACAGTGCAGGAATGGAAATCTTTCCATTTGCAACTGTACTGAGATGCCGGTTCCACATTGTCGGCATTTCAAATGTCAATCATATGGTGTCAGCCATATGAATGTCGGCATTTTGAAATGTCGACAATGTGAAGGGTACTCGCTGACAACACATAATAATGGTTATGATATGAGAGCACTTCCACAGTATAGTAAAAAGACAACAGTCAGCAAGTACAGATATAAAACCAATCAGTGACTGGAACAAAAAACTCTTTTATTGTAAAATTCAGCACTTTCATTGACTATAACAATAAGACGTCATCAGAATAAAAATGCAGGTCACTACTCAACAGAATAAAAACAAAACTTAAAGAGAGAATTTATGAACATTTGCCTGATATTAAACACAAAAAGATACAACTGCACTTTTTAAACATCTCTCAAGTTATCCTTCTCACAAGTTTTTATTTTTTGGCCTAGACATGATACAGAAAAACAACAGGGATGGACCTTGGGAATATTTATTGGAGTTTGCAGAACTGAGATGGCAAATTAAGTTAAATGCTTGGATGTACCCAAGCTTAAATGATGGTTTTGCTTTAAGTAGTGTGCTTATATGATGCTCTTATAAAGTTTGATTGGTGGATGAAAATGTTATGGTTTATATGTGATTGGTGATTTAAACGTGATGGGGAGAGGGTTATTTATATGTTGAGTAGTGACCTGTATTTTTATTCGGATGAATTATTATTGTTATAGTCAACGAAAGGGCTCAATTTCACAATAAACACAGTTTTTTGTTCCAGTCACTGGTCTTTCCTACATCTGTGCTTGCTGACTGTTGTCTTTTTCCTATACTGTGGAAGTGCTGTTAGTTCTCGGTTTGTGGATTAATATATCATCCTTAGGTTTAGACATTGGCACTGGTGAGCAAATTTTGGGGACACAAGAGGAACTGTCTCGTAATGTTGGGTTATTTACCCAACTTATTCAACAACTCACTCAACAATTTAAATCTATTTTGGAGCATTCAGCTCCAGGCATGAGTTCTCAGATATCTCCTCCATCTTCTATTCCACCAGGACATGGACACAGAAACATGGCCAACTACTTGACTCATTTGAGTGGATAACATTTTACTATTAACCATCAGCTTTCTGGTCTTCATACAGAAAGCATTGAACTATCCACATAGCATAATACATAATTTACATTTGGCGAACATAACATTGGTGAACTGGGAATGGTGCAACAATCCATTTCCAAGTTGGAGAAAATGATTTTAAAATGCCGTAAACTTCAAATACAAGCTACATTAAAGAATGTATTAGGCTTAAAATTGTCCCTAAAGAGCTAATATCCTGGAAGTTCCTGAATGGTTTGCAACCCAATTCTGAACTACATTGTGAACTGTTAGACCTATTCAACAGGCAAGGTCTAGAACTGTTGGAAGTACTTATTAAACATAACCATAGATCTATAGACACGTTAATATAAAGTGCTACAGCACTGAATTCTAACATCAACAATGATCTCTTATGCACTTAATACAAAACATCTTATCTAAATATTTTTCCTAAACTAGATAAAATTGGACTTGACATTAAATGGAGGAGAGAGAAAAAAATAAATTGAGACCAAGCTGATTATCAACAGCAACGAGCTTATCAGTTACCTCAACTACTCCAACCAATTGGAATACAGAGAAAGAGGACACTCATGATGAATATCATTTTTCTTTAGAACAATCTCACCCACGGTGCTCAGAGTGGATTCGCAATCAGAGATTGTGGCAGGGCAAAGACCAAAACCAACATTGGAAACAACAATGGAGAACAACACAAAATTGGCAACCCAATCATGGGAACAGGAGACACTAAATGGATTTACTGATTCATTTAACACCTTAGAGTCTCCTTCAGAGTTTGTAGGACCTGAAGTGGTTTCCAGTACTCAAGGTGACTTTTATTTATATAACTATTCCAATGAGGAATATGGACGTGAAATGGTAGATTTGTTGTGTAAAGGGTTTTCTTTTGTGCGGACATTAGATTCAAAAATAGGGGATTTGAATATAGATTTTAAGCTTTATCTGAGGAAATTGAATTTAAAACTGTATTTTAAAGACTTTAAAAGTGAGTTAATTTCCAGAACATTGGTTAGAAATAATATGTTCAACCCCACCCCCTTCATCCAATATTACTTTTGTTTGAAAAGATGTGTTTGTCAGATTTCAGGAAAATATTAAAACTTAAGACACCTGAAACTGGTAGTAACTTTACTGACAGCAAATAGGCTTTGCTAAAAAACCTCAGCCATGATAAAAATATTTGCGTGATGAAGCCAGACAAGTGGGGGAAGGGTAGTTATTATAGCAAAAACAGATTACTTAACAAAGATGAACACACATGTTTTAGATGGTGATTGCTATGAAGAAGTATCCTTGAATTTTACCAATGGTACTTATAGGCAGATTGATTTTTTTTAGAAGACATGTTAGCACAAGGACAAATTAATGAAGAAGAACACCATTTTTTGTATTTAAAATACCTTAATATACCCTCAGTTTTTGGTATCCCAGAAATTCATAAGGTCCTAGGGGAACCCCCATGAGGCCCATTATGAATGCAGGGAAATCTAAGACCTATCCACTGGCAAAATTTATAGACATAAAATTAAAAAATTGTTTAAGGTCCTTTGACCATCTCAGTCAAGACTCATGGAGCTTTTTAAGTAAACTTAAGAAACTTAAGTTTTTCGATGATATGTTTTTTCTTACAGTAGATACTATTGATTTATTTAATGTGATATCCCATGAGGAAGGATTGCACTGTTTCTATGAATTCGTACTAACTTCCACTGATATTGAAAAAGATGAGATAAATACTTTATATATACTTATGGGAGCAGTACTTCATCACAATTTTGTTTATCGAGATGGTCAGTATCATTTACAAAGAAAAGGGATAGCCATGGGTGCATCCTGTGCTCCTATTTTCAGAAATATTGTCATGTTACAGTGGAAAAAGGAGCACATTTTTAGCAAATGTCCCTTGCCTCCTTGGCCCTTATATGCCTGCGTTCTGGATGATATATTTATTATGTGGGAAGTGGGAACAGAGAAATTAGAATGGTTCGATACTTGAATAGGACATCAAGTTTTTTGAAGTTTACCCACACTTGGGATTCTACACATATACAGTACTTAGATGTAGATATTATCAAAGATGTACAAAAGCAGAGAATAATTAGTAACATTTATAGATAGACCACATATTCTAACAGTATGTCACACCACCATAGTTGTCAACCAGAATTTCAGAAAAAGGGTATAGTTAAATGCCAGTTCATTCATTTGGCAAGAATTATTTCAAAGGATGACACTTTTTACAAGGAATGTGAAAATTTTGCAACTGTGTTTAGGACTAGGGGTTACCTGATGGAATTGGTCATGGAAACTTACAAGAGAGTTAAAACCAAGAGAGACATAGGGTTTTGTGTCCTGATTATGAAAGCTGGGGACCATTTAAATTTAAATTTGAACAAACAAACACGAGATAACAATTCTGGATATGTTCATAGTTTTGTCACTAAGTTTACAACAGACATTTCAGTTATATATAATGTACTAAAATCCAACTGGAAATGTTTTTCTTGTTTTGACAACACTGTGGAGGTTATAGGGACAGAACTCAGATTAGTTTACAAAAAGGGGAACCTATAAAGCAATTCCTTGAATGCTATGACAATAAGTTAATATCAGTATACACAAACAAAAAAGGGAACTTTAAAAGTAGGGTTTTTGTTCACTATGTAAGAACATATTGGAGCAAGGCACAGCGGTGATTAATGGTAGTAGGATAAGATCTAAATTCCACTTTAACTGTAACACTACTGGAATAGTGTATTAGGCCATATGTCAAAACTGTGAAAGAGTTTATGCGGGTAAAATTAAAAGGAAACTTAAAGAGAGAATTTATGAACATTTGTCTGATATTAAATACAGAAAAAGATACAAATGCACTTTTTAAACATCAATCTGGTTATCCTTCTCACAAGTTTTTATTTTTTGGCCTAGATGTCATACAGAAAAACAACTGGAGTGCACCTTGGGAAGATTTATTGCAGTTTGCAGAATTGAGATGGCAAATTAAGTTAAATGCTTTTGTACCCAGGCTTAAATGATGGTGTTTCTTTAAGTAGTGTGCTTAGACTATGCTCATATAAAGTTTGATTGGTGGATGAAAAATGTATGGTTTGTATGTGATTGGTGATTTTAAACATGTGATGAGGGAGAGGGTTATTTAAATGTTGAGCAGTTACCTGTATTTTTATTCTGATGAAGTCTTATTGTCATAGTTGACAAAAGCGCTCAATTTTACAATAAACACAGTTTTATACTTCCAGTCACTGGTCATTCCTACATCTTTGCTTGCTGACTGTTGTCTTTTTCCTATACTGTGGAAGTGCTGTTGGTTCTCAGTTTGTGGATTAATATGATCTGAGAGACAGAAACATAGTCCCTTGTAATATATGCAAGAAAACTAACAACGTTAAGTTTTAAGTATGTATGTATTCCAAGTTTAAGTATGCATATAATCCTATAATTCTGTACTGGTATCTATATGTGATTGCATAAAACTGCAACTGTTTAACTCTTATGAAACTATCCACATGTGGAGTTTTTCTCACCGGGCCTCCGCTGAAAATCGACCTGTGTCCAGTCGGACTATCCCGGTTAATGAATGTAAAATAAAATAAATATGGAGATTTATCTGCTACATGTATTAGCAGTTACAGAAAAAGAAATAAAGTTTAGGAGTGCAAAGTCTTTGAAAGTCAGTAATACTCTTTTAACCCTGTGAAACAGACACTAGACAGAAACATAATGTCCCTCTAAAGATCACACTACTTTAAAACCTGTTTGACACTGTACTACTTTACATTTTGTTTATACATTCTTCACAGTGAAGTATCTAAGAGGTTTTAAAGCTGTTTTACCTTCTGCCACCATTTTTACCAGACAATACTATGCAGCACAGTGGCACAGGAGGTAGTAGCATCACCTCACAGCAAGAGGTTCTTCAGTTCAATTCTTGTCAAGTTTACCTTCTGTGAGGAGTCATCATGTCCTAGCTGTGTTCATACGGGTTTTCTCCAAATGCTTTGGTTTCCTCTCACATCCAAAAAAATCCACATTCCAAAGAAATATAGAATGTGGAACGAACAATCTAAATTCACAGTAGGTGTACATGTGTATGTGTGGTAAGTAAGAGCAACCTCAGCATGGTTAGCCACCTAGTGATGTGAGCACTGACTCTAAATGATTGTCCCTGTTGAAGTGACACACTCTCCCCATGTGCAAAAATGGGAATAAGGAGTTGTGGATGCACTGATGGTCTATCTGTTGTCAATGAAAAATAAAATGAGAGTAAACGTAAAGCAGCAGTTTACATACAATACAAAACACAACAAACTGAGCAATGTAGTGATATGAAACTTTAATAATTCAATGAAATATAGCAAAGCTTTCAGGTCACCAACCCTTCTTCAGTGCTAGTGAAGAATAGTTTGTGACCTGAAAGCTTTGTTGGATTTCACTGAATTATTAAAGTTTCATATTGCTACATTACTCAGTTCAATTTTTATCTCTGTCTGTTGTCAGTCCTCAATGTGAGACCCGAACAGCATTTAGGGGAACTTAATAAAAGTAGTTAAGCACCCTTCTGACATTAGAAAGGTGCTAAACAAGCTTGTCTTTATTCTCCATTTTGGAGTATTTTGTCAGTGCTCCATGTACTACATAGCAGTGGATTACTTACTTTTGATGCTTCACTTTAATCCTGTAAGGTATAATGCCTCATTCATATCTTGCAAGCAGCTAGCAATGGTTTCATTGAAATTAATTTTCATTATTGATTCTAAGGCTGTCTATGTTGTTACTTTATTAGTTAGAGCTACAGACAGGAGTCCAGATTGAATACATTTCTAGTTTTGTTAAATGTCGTGTTCCACATCTAACAAAATAAACTGCTATTAGACATAACCACTTCTGATTTCAGCATGGAAGTGTAACAACAGAAGCATGATGTTAAAATCCGTTTTAGCATCTGCATACATTTATTTAAGCACTTTGGTGAGATAATATTGTAGGATTACATGGTTAATCTGTTTCTTTGCTATGTTTTGTGTCTTCATGCTTTACCATACAGTTTCTTTAACATTCAATGTTGTCTTGGTATCCTCAGAAACAATGCTGGTTCATAAATATTAGCATGCACAGAGATTTCCCTCATTTGGTCTAGGGATGGATATTTTGCACTGTAAATGGTAGAACACATCTATAGATGTCAGACACAGTAAGAGGTAGAAAGGGGAGGAGTATGTACAACACCAGCTTCACTGAATGTTTTCTTTTTTTTTTTTTTCTCAATGTCTACAGCCAGTCTGGAAGTGTTTCAAGTCTATTATGTTTCTCTTCTGTTTCCTTGAAGTCTGCATTGCCATTTCACTGTCTGTATTTGGTTGTAAAGCCACCAGTTGCACAAACAGCAGTTCTCCACAGGTAATTATTTTCTCCTTGTGGGAAGTATTTTTTTTTATTTATTTGTTATATCCAGTTCATAAATTTGTACTTCAGTGTTATTGCCTCTATTTATTACTTGACTCATTAGTCATTATCTCTTCCTTTGGGTGCAAACTTACCATGTCTTTTGCCTCCTCCAACAGTTTGATATCCACAGCTGGGAATTACAAAACTTAGTGTGTGCTTTCTCATTTTTGACTTTATTCTAGTATAGAAATGTCTGTAAAAAGACAATCTGAGAAATAAATATTTAAGTTTAATTGCCTCTCCTGAATTATGAAAATGTGTTTTGGAAATGGCTATCATAAAGTCTGTCACACTTTGCAAACATCATCCATAGAACATTGTGCAGGATGTCTAACTCTAATACAGAGGTTTTAGCTTTCACTAAGCCACAAATGACTCAGGTATTCCTAATACTACAGCATGCTGTTTGGCTAATGGGGAGGGGGAATATTAGCACCATCTAAAAACTGATTCCTGGTGTTTGCTTCTGACTCTTCATGTTTTAATATACTGGGCATCAGGACAAAGAAGGGACCAATGAGACATGGACACCTAATAATAATGGTGGAACTGAGAATGAAAATATTATAAAAATGTACACAGACTCTATATAAAAAGTTTCATCAATTTTAAGTGAAGAGAGTACTAAATCTGTTATTTCCACTTGTATTCTTCTTTATTTCAAAATCTGTGACCTTCGTGGTCTGCATTAACTAACAACTCAGTTGTCTAATGCTGAGGATCCCACACAGTGCATCTGTGACTGAGGTCATCCATTCTTCCAATGTAGGTCAGCGGTTATTCTCAGGAACTCTGGTGCTCAGGGCCATGAGTGACCTATGATGATGCATGTTATGATATCATGCTCACCTAGGAAAATAATTGGAAACCCACAAATGATTCAAAATATAAATCTCACTCTAGGAGAGTCATCCTGCACCCAGCAATACTTTATGATGTCATACCCACTCAGTGCTCTTACACCCAGCAGCACTTTGTAAGATCATTACTCTTGGAAAATGTTTCTGAATCCATCAGTTCTCATCTGCCATGTGAACAATTCAGATCTCGATCCTGATGTTCACAATAAAAAGCTTCTCATTTTCATTGTATAAAACAACTATCCCTTCCAAGGGTTTATCCAGCTAACAGATTATAAGCATCTAGCTGAAACAACACCAGCTCTATTGTCTGTCTGTTGATAATAAATATTAAGCCCTGCCATAAGTGTCAGTGGTTCACCCAAACCAGCAGCACAGGGAGCGTCTGGTCTGCCTTAGAACATTCTGTTCCCCACAAAACAGCATCTTATGAAGAAACTTGGAGGTACAAAAAGTCTGTGACTGACACTCTTCAAAAATGTTGAAATAAGTGTCTGGAGACAAACTAGAAGGGCCATTGATAATCCCGCAGCAGAGCCTGACATGAAGAATACCTTGCATGCAGCCAGGAAAAATCTAGATTCTGCTTCTATGACTTTCAAGAAAATGGACACCCACAAAAATGCCTCTGAGTGAATGGAATACTGATTATACATACTAGACTGGACTTCATCATGATTTCTTCTGTCCAGCAAAAAAAACAGAAGTGACATTTTGCCACCTTGATTCATGAAGCCTAAAACGTAAGACAGAGTGGGCAATACAGTCTTCCCTTTTACCAGTGAAATTTCAATCAACTGAACTATTTATTTCACAGGTTCAGTTTCCTGT